>NC_080162.1:115572068-115734870 GCF_950295315.1 Erinaceus europaeus
AACCACAGAGTGGTTTTGCTCAGATGCAGAATAGAGATGACTCAAGTATAAGACCTTGGACAAAATGGAAACCAGTCTATCTCCTAGACTTCATGACTGCAGGGAAGGAGAGCTCACAACTTTGGTGAAGGACGTGGTGACTCACGGGTACTATGCATGACTATGAAAGTACTCCTGAAATCACATGGTTTTGCATAACATGATAACATCACTAATAAAAAATATATTTAGAAAATTGTCGGGGAACAGTGGAATTGCACATGCATGACTGGGGTTGAGGAAGGAGGAAAGAGAGGATAAGACTTATTATTATTACCAATATTTATTTTATTGTTTCCTATATTTGACAGGACAGAGAGAAATGGAGAGGGAAGGGGGAGATAGAGAGAGAGAACAACACCTGTAGACCTGCTTCATTGGTTGTTTTTTTTTGGTTTTTTTTTTTTTATTAATTAACAAAACCATAGGGTAGGAGGGGTACAACTCCACACAATTCCCACCACCCAATCTCCATATCCCACCCCCTCCCCCGATAGCTTTCCCATTCTCTATCCCTCTGGGAGCATGGACCCAGGGTCATTGAGGGTTGCAGAAGGTAGAAGGTCTGGCTTCTGTAATTGCTTCCTCGCTGAACATGGGCGTTGACTGGTCGGTCCACACTCCCAGTCTGCCTCTCTCTTTCCCTAGTAGGATGGGTCTCTGGGGAAGCTGAGCTCCAGGACACATTGGTGGTGTCTTCAATCCAGGGAAGTCTGGCTGGCATCCTGATGACACCTGGAACCTGGTGACTGAAAAGAGAGTTAACATACAAAGCCAAACAAATTGTTGAGCAATCATGGACCCAAAGCTTGGAAAAGTGGAGAGGAAGTACTAGGGAGGTACTCACTGCAAACTCTAGTATACTTCTGCTTTCTTACTTTGGTGCCATACTCCAAACTCAGTCAATTTCTGCTTTGCGTTTCTACTTCTTCTTCCTTTTTTTTTTTTTTTTACATGCATAACATTCCCCAGATTCCCATTTAGCAATACAACCCCCACTATTTCATTCGTCATTTTTCATGGACCTGTATTCTCCCCACCTACCCACCCCAGAGTCTTTTACTTTGGTGTAATACTCCAATTCCATTTTAGGTTCGACTTGTGTTTTCTTTTCTAATCTTGTTTTTCAACTTCGGCCTGAGAGTGAGATCATCCCATATTCATCCTTCTGTTTCTGACTTATTTCACTCAACATGATTTTTTCAAGGTCCATCCAAGATCGGCTGAAAACGGTGAAGTCACCATTTTTTACAGCTGAGTAGTATTCCATTGTGTATATATACCACAACTTGCTCAGCCACTCATCTGTTGTTGGACACCTGGGTTGCTTCCAGGTTTTGGCTATTACAAATTGTGCTGCCAAGAACATATGTGTACACAGATCTTTTTGGATGGATGTGTTGGGTTCCTTAGGATATATCCCCAGGAGGGGAATTGCAGGGTCATAGGGTAGGTCCATTTCTAGCCTTCTGAGAGTTCTCCAGACTGTTCTCCACAGAGGTTGGACCAATTGACATTCCAACCAGCAGTGCAGGAGGGTTCCTTTGACCCCACATCCTCTCCAGCATTTGCTGCTGTTACCTTTTCTGATGTGTGACATTCTCACAGGAGTGAAGTGATATCTCATTGTTGTCTTGATTTGCATTTCTCTGACAATCAGAGACTTGGAGCATTTTTTCATGTGTTTCTTGGCCTTTTGGATCTCTTCTGTGGTGAATATTCTGTCCAATTCCTCCCCCCATTTTTGGATGGGGTTATTTGTTGTCTTGTTGTTGAGTCTGGTAAGCTCTTTATATATGTTGGTTATTAAACTCTTATCTGATGTATGGCATGTAAAGATCTTCTCCCATTCTGTGAGGGGTCTCTTGATTTGGGTAGTGGTTTCTTTTGTTGTGAAGAAGCTTTTTAATTTGATGTAGTCCCATAGGTTTATACTTGCCTTAGTCTTCCTTGTAATTGGATTCGTTTCATTGAAAATGTCTTTAAAATTTATGCGGAAAAAAGTTCTTCCAATATTTTCCTCTAAGTATCTGATAGTTTCTGGTCTAACATCCAAGTCCTTGATCCACTTGGAATTTACTTTTGTATTTGGTGAAATACAGTGATTCAGCTTCATTCTTCTGCATGTTTCAACCCATTGTTTCCAACACCATTTGTTGAAGAGACTCTGTTTTCCCCATGTAATAGTCTGGGCCCCTTTGTCAAAGATTAGATGTCCATAGGTGTGGGGCCTCATTTCTGGGCTCTCAATTCTATTCCACTGGTCAGTGTGTCTGTTCATGTTCCAGTACCAAGCAGTTTTGATGACAATGGCCCTATAATATAGTTTGAGATCTGGCAGTGTGATGCCTCCGGTTCTGTTCTTTTTTCTCAAGATTGTTTTGGCAATTCTAGGTCTTTTCTGGTTCCAGATAAACATTTGTAGCATTTGTTCTATTCTCCTAAAAAATGTGCTTGGGATCTTGATGGGGATAGCATTAAATCTGTAGATGGCTCTGGGTAATATATTCATTTTGATGATGTTAATTCTTCCAACCCATGAGCATGGAATATCTTTCCACTTCTTTGTGTCTTTTTCAATTTCTTTGAGTAGTGACTCATAATTTTCAGTATACAAGTCTTTCACTTCTTTGGTTAGGTTTATTCCTAGATATTTTATTGTTTTTGTTGCTATAGAAAAAGGAACTGATTTCTGGATTTCAATTTCTTCTAACTTAGTGTTTGCATAGAGGAATGCCACTGACTTTTGAATGTTAATTTTATAGCCTGACACATTACTGTATTGCCTGATGATTTCCAAAAGCTTCTTGCTAGAGTCCTTAGGTTTTTCCATGTATACTATCATGTCATCTGCAAATAAGGAGAGTTTGACTTCTTCTCTTCCAATCTGTATTCCTTTAATTCCTTGCTCCTGCCTGATTGCTATGGCAAGAACTTCCAACACTATGTTGAATAGTAATGGTGATAGTGGGCAGCCCTGTCTAGTACCTGATCTGAGGGGAAATGCTTCCAGTTTTTCACCATTGAGTATGATGTTGGCTGTAGGTTTGCTATATATAGACTCCACTATCTTCAGGAATTTTCCATCTATTCCTATTTTTTGTAGTGTTTTGATCATAAAGGGATGTTGTATTTTGTCAAAGGCTTTCTCTGCATCTATTGATATGACCATGTGGTTTTTGGTCTTGCTTTTGTTGATGTGGTGGATCACATTGATTGATTTACGTATATTAAACCAACCTTGCATGCCTGGGATAAACCCCACTTGGTCATGATGAACAATTTTTTTGATATACTGCTGTATCCGGTTGGCTAGAATTTTGTTCAATATTTTCGCATCTATGTTCATTAGAGATATTGGTCTGTAGTTTTCTTTTTTGGTTGTGTCCCTGTCTGCTTTTGGTATCAGGGTGATGTTGGCTTCATAGAAGCTGGCAGGGTGTATTCCAGTGTCTTCAATCTTCTGGAAGACTTTTAAAAGTAGAGGTATTAGTTCTTCTTTGAAGGTTTTGTAGAATTCATTTGTAAAACCATCTGGTCCAGGACTTTTATTTTTGGGAAGATTTTTGATAACTGTTTCAATTTCATTAGCTGTGCTGGGCCTGTTCATGTTATCCACTTCCTCTTTACTTAGTTTTGGAAGTTGGTAGGTATCTAGGAAATCATTCATTTCTTCCAGGTTCGCTAGCTTGGTGGCATATAGTTGTTCATAGAAGCCTCGCATGATATGTTGAATTTCTGCAGTGTCTGTTGTGATTTCTCCTCTTTCATTTACTATCCGATTTATTTGGGTCTTCTCCTTTTTTTGTTTTGTGAGTCTGGCTAAAGGTTTGTCGATTTTGTTTACTCTTTCGAAGAACCAACATTTACTTTCATTGATCTTTTGTATGGTTTTCCTATTCTCAATGTTATTTATTTCTGCCCTAACTTTAGTAATTTCTGTCCTTCTGGTTGCTTTAGGATTCCTTTGTTGTTCTTCTTCTAGGTCTTTAAGATGTGCAATCAGGCTGTTTATTTGTGCCTTTTCTTGTTTCCTAATGTGTGCTTGTATAGCTATGAACTTCCCTCTTAGGACTGCTTTAGCTGTGTCCCAAATATTTTGATAGCTTGTGTCTTCATTTTCATTGAACTCTCGAAACATTTTGATTTCTTCCTTGATTTCCTCTTTGACCCAGAAGTTGTTAAGAAGTGTACTGTTGAGCTTCCACATTTTGGCACTGTTTCTAATCTTTTGTTGATTGTTAAGTGTTAGTTTAATTCCACTGTGGTCTGAGAAGATGCTTGGGATGATTTCAGTGCTCTTGAATAGGCTGATGCTGTCTTTGTGGCCTAACATATGGTCTATCCTTGAGAATGATCCATGTGGATTTGAGTAAAATGTGTATTCCAGTTTCTTGGGATGAATGACTCTGAAAATGTCCAATAGTTCTAGTTTATCTATCTCTTCATTTAGCTCCCTTATGTCTTTATTGATTTTCTGCCTGGATGATCTGTCAAGTTGAGATAGTGGGGTGTTGAAGTCCCCTACTATGATTGTGTTACTGTTAATATATTGCTGTAGCTCTTTCAGTAGAAGTTTGATGTATTTAGATGGCTTCTCATTGGGTGCATAGATATTAATAATTGTTAAGTCCTCTTGATTGACTGATCCTCTGAGCAGTAAGTAGTGTCCATTCCTATCTTTTTTAATCTTATCTATTTTAAAGTCTATCATGTCAGATATGAGAATAGCTGTTCCTGCCCTTTTTTGTGGGCCATTGGCTTGAATGATAGTTTTCCATCCTTTCACTTTAAGTCTGTGTTTGTCTTGTTGTGTTAGGTGAGTTTCCTGTAGACAACATATTGTTGGGTTGTGTTTTCTGATCCATCTTCCTACTCTGTGTCTTTTAATAGGTGAATTCAGGCCATTGACATTTATTGATATCAAAGATTGAAGATATTTTAACGCCATTCTTGTAGAGTTTTAGAGTGTTTTGATATATGTTCTATTTGTGGTGGTCTGGTTGTTTATAGGAGACCTTTCAGAAATTCTTTCAAGGCAGGCTTGGTGATGGTTGCTTCCTTCAACTGTTGCTTGTCTGAGAAGGTTTTGATGCTTCCATCTAGTCTGAATGACAATCTAGCAGGATATAGTATTCTTGGCTGAAAGCCTTTCTCATTGAGCACTCGATAGATATCTTGCCATTCTCTTCTGGCCTGTAGTGTTTGTATGGAGAAGTCTGCTGCTAATCTTATGGGTTTTCCTTTGTAGGTGACTCTTTGTTTTTCTCTTGCAGCCTTGAGGATCCTTTCTTTATCCTTATTCCTTTCCAATCTAAGTATGACATGTCTTGTGTCTTTAGGTCTGGGTTAATTCTGTTTGGGACCCTCTGGGCTTCTTGAATCTTTATGTCTTTGGTATTGTCTAGACTAGAGAAATTTTCAGCTATTATGGCCTGGAGAATGCTTTCTTCCTCCCCTTCTCTTTCTTCCTCTGGTAAGCCAATAATGCGTATATTGTTTCTTTTGAAGTCATCCCATAGGACTCTGTTGTTGTTTTCAGCATCTCTTAATCTCTTTTTGAGATCTCTTACTTCTTTTTTAGTTGTCTCTAATTCATCCTCAATCTTGCTAATTCTGTCTTCAGCCTCATTGATTCTATTCTCTCTGCCCTCTACTGCTTTCTGGAGTTCATCTATTTTGTTGCCCTGCTCTGATACTGTTTTAGCTTGTTCAGTTAGTTGCCTTCTTAGCTCAGCGATTTCAGCTTTCAGCTCCCTAATAACCATGAGATTATTAGAATTTTCTTCCATATTCTCATTTGTTGTTCCTGCATTTCTGATTACAATTTTTTCAAATTCTTTACTCACTCCTGTTATTATTTCCTTAGCTAATGTTTGGATGTTGAACTCGTTGTTTTGTGCTTCACCCTCTGGAGGACTTTTAGCTGGACTCTTGTCCTGGTTCGAGTCTCCAATATTTTTTCTTGTTGTTTTAACCATTTTATATAAGTTAACAGTTTTTTCAATCCCTGAGTTGGAGTTCAGTGGTGTAAAAGCCTTTTTTTTTTTTCCCCTGTAGGCTATGGGAGCCTGAGGGCTTTTAAACTATCAATAGGCTTCTTGGCTTAATCACTGACTCCTGACCAAGAGATAAAGCAGGGTGTGGCAGAGATACTCCAGTGGTTATGCAAAGAGACTTTCACAGCCCCTCAGCTATGCCACCGAGAGGCATAGGTCTTCTCCTGAGTTTCCCGGTCAGATCTCTGTACCCTGGTGTCCCTCCCTGTTGCTGCTCCAGACTCTGAGGGCAGTAGCAATGGAGACTCAGAGTTGTACTTGGTGAGTCTCTGGGGAGCCTCCTCCTCCCTTCAGCTGTCCCCTTGTTGTGGAGCAGACTGGAGGTGGTGTCTCCACTGACAAACTGTCGAACTAAGCAGCCACTTAATCTCTCCTTAGGCCCCTCTCTCCTCTCTGTCACCAGCCACGCGTGTTTGTACTCACGGGTGATTTACTGGGTTCCTGTGGTCATTCTAGTCCTGTCCTGTTTTGGTCCGGGTGGTCTCCTCTGGTATTCCTAGTTGATCCGGGAGAGGAGAGGAGAGGAGAGGAGAGAAAGCGATCTGCCTCCGGAAGTCGAATCCTTGTTTGTTTTTTAATATTGCTGCCAAGGTTGTTGCTGGGGCTCAGTGCCGGCACTAAGAATCCACCACTCCTACTAGCCATTTTTTCTTGTCAGGCTAGCATCTTGCAAGAAGGAAATGACCCAGGAACCAAGCTCATGTCGGCAAGGCAATTCAAATCTTTATTCATCCAAACACCCCAGAGTCGGGCGGTAGCACACCTGGTTAAACCACATGGTGCAAAACCGGTGTCCGCCTCTCGGTCTGCACGCCTGCCCTCCTCTAGCTTGGGACACAGAAGAGACAAGACAGAAACAGAAGAAACGGAAGTGGCTTGACAATACTATACATGGTTAGGAAAGGGGCGAAGAAAGGCAAAGGGGGCTGGGAATGGTATGGACCTCCCCAGCAACTGTTGCTAGGGGTTCAACTGGTAGGATTAGCAATACCCTGGTGGGAATTAGGAAGGAGACCTTTAGTCATTTGTAAGACAAAGCAGAAGATTGATATGTAGATAATAAAAGGAATGCAGGGTGGAGCAGGCTTAATGTTTTAAGGAATGCTGGCTCCTGGTGGTGGGAAGATAGAGGATGTTTTGTGAGGCAGGGAAGTCTTATATGGCTGGTGACCTTTTGAGGTTCCTGTATCCCCCCTTTTGCTCAACCCCTCCGTAGAGAGAGAGACTAACAGGATGGACTCACCTCTCAGGATGGACTCACTGCCAGGCTCCACCACATCCCCACAATTTCCCTACATTTTCCTTTTTTTTTTTTCCTTCTTTATTTCTTCCTAACTTTTCTTAGATAAGTCAGAGAGAAATTGAGAGAGGGTGGGAAGAGATAGAGAGAAGGGGAGAAAGACAGACACCTGCAGACTTGCTTCACCACTCATGAAGCAGACCCTCCTGTAGGTGGGGGGCTCGGGCCCAAGCCCTGGTCTTTGTGCTTGGTAACATGTGCACTTAACTGGGTGTGCCACCACTCAGTCCCTCCCACCCCCTGCTTCACTGTTGATGTAGCTCCCTACCCCCACCCCTGCAGTTAAGGCTTGAACCTTTCCACTAGGTGCACCACCATCAGGTCCCATTTATATAAGTTTTGTATAACTATTAAATTCTGATTCAGGGGGCAGGTAGTGGTGCACCTGGTTGGGCACACACATTACCTACTATGCACAAGTCCTGGGCTCAAGCCCCTGGTCCCCATCTGCAAAGGGAGAAATCTTCACAAGTGGTGAAGCAGTGCTGCAGGTTTCTCTCTGTCTCTCTCTCCCTGTCCCCTCCCTTCCCTTGCAATTTCTGTCTCTATACAATTAACTGGTTAAAATTATTTGGCACAGCATTAGAAAATTCAGTTCAATGAGGGTCCACTTAACCTCTGCTGTCACTTTCTACTCTCCTAATCAAAGGCCTTGATCCAGCCAAATCATCTTCAGTCAACAGCTTTCTCAGTTCAGTGCTTCCACCCCTACTCTCTACCTGACATGCCTTCTTCCACTGCCTCACTGAGCTCTTCTCCCTTCAGCAAGGTAAGACAGATGATGTCTACGATGGCCCCCACAGAGCTCTGTTCTTAGTATCTATTTTTTAAAATTTAATTAGTAATTCAATATTGATTTACAAAATTACAAGATAACAGGGGCACAAGCCTCAGCACCATCTCCACCACCAGAGTTCTGGATCCTCATTCCCTCCATTGGAAGCTCCAGCAGTTCTCCTAAGTTGCAGATATGGCTTAACTATTATTTCTACAACTATCTGCCTATATTTGTACATATTTGCCCATTTCTTTCCTGTGGCCCCAGCTTCTCATTTCCTTTCCAGGTCACAACTATACACATTATTACTATTTCTGAGTGTCCCTCACTTTTTCCTCTTCTCTCTCAGGGTCCTGATGGAATATTCAGAGCCCTCCTAATCATCTTCCCCTGTCATTTATCTCCCTCTGGGACTATGGACCAAAATTCTTTATGTGGTGCAGAAGGCGAGAGTTCTGGTTCCTGTAATTGCTTCTCCACTGGACATAGGTATTGGCAAGTGAATCCATACTCTTAGCTTGTTTCTATCTTTCCTTAGTGGGGTAGAACTCTGGGGAGGTGAGATTACAGGACATATTGGTGTGATCATCTCCCCAGTAAAGTCAAGATGGAATCATAGTAGTATCTGCAACTTGGTGGCTAAAAGGCAGTAAGATATAAAGCAGGACTAAATGATTAATAAATAGGAACCAGGATGTTCTTAGGATTTATACTTTTGTATGTGGGCTGGTGTTTCTCAACTACCTTTGCTAAAAATAATCAATAAAAAGGACGGAATATGGGGTCAAGCAGTAGAAAGCTCAAGGACCTGTGCAAGGATCATGGTTCGAGCCCCTGGCTTCCTACCTGTGTGTGTGTGTGTTTGTGGGGGGGGGGGGGGTCCCTTCACAAGCAGCAAAGCAGGTCTGCAGGTTTTTCTCTGTGTCTCTCCCTCTCTATCTCCCCCACTCCTCTCCATTTCTCTCAGCCTTATCCAATAAAAAAGGAGGGGATGGAATATCACTTCAGAGATTAATTTACAAAAGAACAATAACTTGTCTTGGTCTGTCTTGCTCTTTCTTGAATGCCTTACCCTGGCATAAGCCTAGGTCAGGCCCTGAAGTAGTCCTGTAGAGAGGCCTGAGGCCTAATTGGCTGAGGCCTGCTTCAAGAGAGCTTGAAATGGGTATTCTCCTCTAACCTCCTTGAGTTGGGAGCTTCAGGGCAGGAACTTGACTGCAACTTCATAAGAGATCTCAGGCCTGGGGAATGTTGCACCTAAATTCCAAAACCAAACTGTTGGCTAATAAATGCTAATCATTTTCAACCACTCCCTTTTGAGGCAATTTATTATACAACAGGAGATAATACTCCAGAGCAGGTCTAAGTTGTTCTCATCTTCTTTAAAAAAATATTTATTTAAGTTGTTCCCCTCAGTTTTCTTTTATTTTTTAAATATTTATTTTTTAAGATTTTATTTATTTATTCATGAAGAAGATAGGAGAAGAGAGAGAGAGAGAAAAAAAAACAGACTGGTACATGTGCTGCCAGGGATTGAACTCAGGACCTCATGCTTGAGAGTCCAATGCTATACCCACTGCACAACCTACCAGACTACTGCCACCCTTGAACTTGATACAGACCTGTCTAAATGAGTTTTTTTTATTTTAATTTTTATTAATTTATTTTTTGCCTCCAGTCTCTGGGGCTCCATGCCAGCACTACAAATTCACCACTTCAGGTGAACTTTTTTTTTTCATCATAGGACAGAGAAAAGTTGAGAGGAGAAGGGGAGATAGAGAGAGAAAGAGAAGGATAGACACCTGTAGACCTACTTCACCACTTGTGAAGCATTCCTGCTGCAATTGGGGATCTGGGGGCTTGAACCCAGGTCCTTGCACTTAGTAGTATGTGCACTTAACCAGATGCCCCACTGCCCAGCCCTCGATGGGTTATTTTTTCACCTGGGCATCATTAGCTAACATCAGTACTCTGTTTCTGGTCCTTTATAAGAAATGACTTTTTAAATATAATTTTTAAAACCTTTTCAAAAAGATTTATGTATTTATTTTAGATAGACACAAAAATTGAGAGGGAAAGGGGAAATAGGGAGACACCTGCAGCCCTGCTCCACCATTTGTGAAGCTTCCTTCCTCCCCTGCAGCTGGGGACCAGGAGCTTGAATCCAGGTCCCTCACCATGGTAACTTGGGAGCTCTACTGGATGTGTCACTACTGGCTATAAAAACTACTTTTATAAGCAAATACCTTTTAGTAGCTGCTTACAATTTTTTTGTGGGGTTCCTATTTGAATCAAGTATTTTACAAAAGAGAGGAGAGTCTTGGGGAGATTAGGATTTGTTTGTTTGAGTGGAGAAGAGTTTCAGTCCATGACTGATAAAGAAGTTACAGGTGAAAGACTATAGTGGAAGGTAGCAGAAACTCATGCTGGGGAAGAGCTCATTTATTAAATTTATATTTATTATCTTTATTTATTAGTTGGATAGAGAAATCAAAAAGGTAGGGGGATATAGAGGAGAGAGACACAGACACCTGAATCCCTGTCATCCTCTTGGATTATTACTATTATTATTATTTTATTTTTATTTTAGTAGTGATTTAATATTGATTTACAAAATTACAAGTCAACAGGGGTATAAATCCACTCCATTCCCACCATCAGGGTCTGAATCTTCAGTCTCCCCACTGCAAGTCACCACAGTTCCCCTAAGGTTGTACAGATGGGCCAACTATTTTCTGTACAACTATCTGTCTATATTTATACATAATTGCCCCCTTTTTTTCCTGATTCAATCCTCTCTTCCCCCATCCAAGCCACTCATGACACCATTACTACTTCCATTTGCCCCTCTCCTTTTCCTCCTCTCTCTCTCTCTGTATGTGGATGGAGCTGGAGTTCAGAGCCCTCTTATCCTCTCCCTCCTATTACTTCTCCTCCACGGGGGGGGGGGGGGTATGGATCAAGGTTGTTTTGGGGGTGCAGATGGTGAGAGTTCTGGCTTCTGTAATTGCTTCTCTGCTGCACATGGGCATTGGCAGGTCAATCCGTACCCCCGGCCTGTTTCTATCTTTCCCTAGTGAGCCAAACCTATGGAGAGTTTATTATTTTATTTTATTTTTTCTGGTGATTTCTTTTAGGTTGTGTGAGGAGAGCAGCCCTGGGCCGACAGTTGTGAGAGGCAGGGGAGCAGGAGGCTGGAGCACTGGGGTCACCTCAGAGGTGGGAAGCCAATTGTTTTCTCAGGACTCCTTACTAAAGTTTATTCTTGTCAGGACCTCTGTAGCTGGACTGGGCTAAAGCCATTTCCTACATGTAGCATCATTTATTTGAAATGGGCAACACACACACATACACACACACACACACACACACACACACACACACACACACACACACACCAATCCAAATGCAAAAGGAAAGAAAAAAAGGGGGGAGAGCTACTGAAGATCAGAGTCACTAAAAGTTCAGGCTAAGAATAGACAAGGAACTCTGAGATCTGTTTGGTTATGTGACCTCCTGCAGGGGTCTTGGCAACAAGCCCAACCCAGCTTTTGTTTTGTTTTGTTTTGTTTTGTTTTGTTTTGTTTTGTTTCTTTCTCATCCTTCACAGAGCAAGAGTCAAGAGACCTGGGTTCTAGACTGGGCTCTGCCAGGCCCTCCAGTGGCCATGGGGAAGCCCTTCCTCTGCATTTCAGCTGCCCATTTGTCAAGTGAAAGGGTCCATCTAGGCTCCTGTACTTTTCCAGCTCCTCTACAGGCAAGAACAGGAAGGGAAATAGAAAGATGCCTGGGTGACCTGAGAACCAGGAGACACAACACCTGGCCCCAGCTTTATTCCCTGTGAAGCCCAACCTCTGGGCTTCTGCAGTCTCATCTGCAGTGTTGTTAAAATTCGGTGGCTCCAGCTGGCCAGGCTAGCTTCACGGGCGGGTAACAGAGACGACCAGAGACATACGGCTGGGCAGAGAAGCTGTATTTCTTTATTCAGGAACAACGATTCATAAACTAACCCAAACTAATCACCAAACAGAACTCTGTTGCCTCTTTCCCCCGCAGCGGCGCCAAGCACCCTCGAACTCTGGAACTCTGGAACTCTCTCAGGGTTCCTTGGGGCGGGGACAAGCGGGCCGCGAAACTAGCAGGACTGAACCAATTTTCTTGGCAGGGGGAGAGCTAGAACAACCCAGTGTAAAGCATACAACACTGCAGAATGAGACGATAGGCTCCATCATCTACTCCTTCGGCTTGTGGTTTTTGAACACCTGCAGCAGCCCAGGATTCGTGTTTTATAGAAGTATAGGGCATCGAGACAGATGAGGTCTGTGTTCTCCTATGTTCTCCTGGAATCTCCAGACCATTAGAGACAGAGGAGATTAGCTGTAATCAATTACATCAGTAATTAAGATGTCATCAAGGCTAAGATATATATAGATCACATATGGCTTATAGGACCAGAAGATAGTTACAACCTCTATCAATCCCCATGCTCTGTGATCCGATAGGTCACTCCTCTGGAAGGTGCAGAGAAGCCCTTTAAAGAGCTCTTATCTTGGGGCCAGGTGGTGGCACACCTGTTTGAGCACACATATTACCATGAACAAGTGCCCAGGTTTGAGCCCCCAGTCCCCAGCTGCAGGAAGATAGCTTTTGTGAGTGGTGAAGCAGGGCTGCAGGTGTCTCTCTGTCTCTCTCCCTCTCTATCACCCCCTTCCTTCTCAATTTCTGTCTGTCTCTATACAATAAATAAATAAAGATAATTTTTAAAAAGTTAAAAAATAATAATGTTTAGAAGAATTAATAAGTGGGGCTGTGTGGTAGCACACCTAATTAAGCACACCTATTACCAAGCACAGGGACCTGGGTTCAAGCCCCTAGCCCCCACCTATAGGGGGAAGCTTCACAAATGGTAAAACAGTACTGCAGGTTTCTGTCCCCCACCCCCCCCTTAATCTCTCACCCTCTCAATTTCTCTCTGTCTTATAAAATTAAGAATTGTTCTAAAAATAGATGTTCACAGAATATCTTTTTTGTTTTTAAGAGAGAGTTAATAAGCAAAGGCCGAAAGATATCCACCCATGGGCCTGGCCTTGACGTTGCCTGAGAATGCCTGAGCTGTGTTTCTTACAGCCAGATATTTATTTCTTATCATGCCTTCTACAAACAGAGCTGGCACAAACCAGCAAATTTTTAGATGTAGCATGCTTTTTTCTTTCAATGCACATGGAAGGAGTAATATTCTTTTTTTTTTTAACTGAATTTTTGCCTCCAGGGTTATCACTGGGATTCAGTGCCAGCGCTATGAATCCACAGCTCCTGGTGGCCATTTTTTCCCCATTTTTATTGGATAGGACAGAGAGAAATTGAGAGAGGAGGGGAAGACAGAGAGGGAGAGAGACAGAGAGACACCCATAGACCTGCTTCACTGCTTGTGAAGCGCCCCACCCCTTGCAGGTGGGAAACCAGAGGCTTGAACCAGGATCCTTGTGCTTCGTACTATGTGCACTTAACCCAGTGTGCCACTGCCCAGCCCCCAGAAGTAATATTTTATTCTATTCTGAGCTACTGCTTTATTTTACTAACTAGCAAATCTCAGATTGCTGTATGTCAGCACATCACTGCATGAAGCTCTCCCTCACATGTGTAGATTTAGTTCTGGGTTCTCTATTCTGTTCCATTGGTCCATATGTCCATTTTTGTTCCAAGATCACATTGTTTTAATTACTGTTGCTTTGTAATATAAACTGAAGTCAGGGCTTGTGATGCCTCCATTTTTCTCCTTTTTCCTCAGGAGTGCTTTTGCTTTTCGTGTTTTTGTTTATTTGTTTATTTGTTTTTATAGTTCCAAAGACATTTTTGGATAAGTTGTTCAATTTCTTTGAAATATGCCATTGCGATTTTAATAGGGATTGCATTGAATCTGTAGATTGCTTTTGGCAGGATTGCCATATTAATGATATTTATTCTTCTAATCCATAAACAGGGGATATACTTCCATTTCTCTGTGTCATCCTCTTTTTTTAATATTTATTTTATTTATTTATTCCCTTTTGTGCCCTTGTTGTTTTATTGTTGTAGTTATTATTATTGTTGTCGTTGTTGGATAGGACAGAGAGAAATGGAGAGAGGAGGGGAAGACAGAGAGGAGGAGAGAAAGACAGACACCTGCAGACCTGCTTCACCGCCTGTGAAGCGACTCCCCTGCAGGTGGGGAGCCGGGGTTCAAACCGGGATCCTTATGTCGGTCCTTGTGCTTTGCGCCACCTGCACTTAACCCGCTGCGCTACAGCCCGACTCCCCTCTTTTTTTTTTTTTTTAACAATGTCTTATAGTTTTCCTTGGAAAAAGTCCTTCAGCTCCTTTGTTAGATTTATTCTTAGCTATTTTATCTTTTTGGATTTAATTCTAAATGGGATTCCTTCTTTGAGTTCCCTTTCCTCTGGCCCATCTTTTGTATAAAGAAATGCCACAGGTTTATGAGTATTGATTTTGTATGGCATATAGAGATTTTCTCCCACTCTGTAAGGGATCTCTTTGGTTGGTGTTTGTGTGTGTGTGTGTGTGTGTGTGTGTGTGTGTGTGTGTTTGCTGTGCAGGAGCTCTTTAATCAGATGTAGTCCCATTGGCTTATTTTTGTTTCAGTCTTCTTTGTAATTGGATTCATATCATTGAAGATGCCTTTAAAATTTATATGGAAAAGAGTTCTGGCAATATTTTCCCCCTAAGTATTTGATAGTTTATAGTCTAACATCCTACAGGAAGGAGGCTTCACAAGTGGTGAAGCAGTGCTACATATTATCTATCTATCTCTCTTTCCTCTTCTCAATTTCTGTCTCTGTCCCAAGTAAATAAATAAATAATACTTTTTTAAAATAACAAAACTAAACAAAGAAAGGAGTGTTGGCCAGGGGTTGGGGTTAACAATTTGAATAGGATGGTTAGGATATGTGAATTCTAATTCTCAGTCTCCTTATCTGTAAAAATGGGACAATAACAATACCTACCTATCTCATAGGATTATCAAAAGAAGTTAGTGAGGGTGGGGGTAGATAGCATAACGGTTATGAAAGAGACTCTCCAAAGTCCCAAGTTCAATCCCCCGTTCCACCATAAGCCAGAGCTGAGCAGTGCTCTGGTTAAAAAAGGAGGAGAAGGAGAAGTGGGAGGAAGAAGAGGAGAAGTTAGTGAGCTTATATCAAGTACATAATAGTAAGCATTTCATGGGGGGCGGGCAGGTGATAGTGCACCAGTTTAAGCGCACATAGTATGAAGCACAAGGATCCATGCAAGGATCCCAGTTCAAGCCCTAAGCCCCCCACCTGTGAGGGGGGTCACCTCAGAAGTGGTAAAGCAGGTCTGCAGGTATCTATCTTTGTCTCCTATCTTTCCCTTCCCTCTCAACTTCTCTCTATCCTATCCTATAAAATGTAGGAGGAAATGGCCTCCAGGAGCAGTGGATTGGTAGTGCCCAGAGCTCCAGGGGTAACCTTGGAGGCAAAAAAAAAAAAATTCATAGAGTATGACTATTCAGCCAAACATCCTTGTAACTGTGGCCTAGGGAAGGATGATTTGCCTAAGATCACAAGAAAAATGAAAGGTTGGCTATGAACCCAAACCAAAGCCTCTTTTACCCCCCAAACAGTGTCACTTAATTCGTTTATAAGATGGAGACAGAGAGATAGACGGAAGAGAGAGAAAACTCACTATACCAAAACTTCCATCAATGTGGTAGAGGCCAGTACACATTGCAAAGCACTATCCAAGTGAGCCATTTCACTGTCCCAGAGCTATTTTAATATTTAACTTTTATATATCTAATATTTTATATTCTTTTGTTTTATATATTTTGTATTGTGTATTTTATATTATATTTATTTTTTAATATATTTAATGTTTTAAATATTTATTTTTATTTATTTATTTTACCAGAGCCCTGCTTAGCTCTGGCTGAAAGTGGTGCTGGGGACTGAATCTGGAATCTGGAAGCCTCAGACACCAGTCTTTTTGCATAAACTGCTATGCTATTATGTGTCTCTCTGTCTCTCTCCCTTTCTATCTCCCCCATTCCTCTCAATTTATCTCTGTCACTATCCATAAATAAATGAATAAAATAAATAAATAAAATATTTTAAAATGCCATTTCAAATATTCCCACTTCCAAACATGCCATTTTAAATAGACCACAGCGTCTTTCTCTAAGGAGACCTCCTCCCAGGGCTGCCAGCGGGCAACGTGATTTTAAATGGGCTGAGATCTGAGAACATGACTCTCAGTATCAGAAAGAGGAGAGAGAAGGTGTGGGAGTACATGAGGTTCTTCTCTAAGGAGGAGCAGGCCAAGGTTTCACAAGGGTCTAAGGCTGAGCCTGCTGGGGTTTGCTCAGAAGACATCCCAGTCCACAACCATACTCCCAGCCAAAGGCAACAAGCTTTCTGGCTGCCGCTGGCCCATCTGCTCTGCTGAGACTCTCCCAGACTCTGGTCTCCCATTGGTCTCATTCCAAGGAATCTCCTGGAGGAAAGATAAGCGGCAATGCAGCCACAGCTGTAGAAATAGGACGTTCTGAAGGGCCCTTCCAGCCGCTTGGCCCAGTGAGATTTGCAAGTAGGCCAAGTGTGTGGTGGTGGTCTCTCAACTCTTTCTGGGCCTTGTCCTCACCTCGGGTCACCTCCATCCTCACCCTTAACTAAACACCCACTCCCTCCCCTGGCCTTCTGCTTACACAGAGCTCTCTCCTGCTCAAGTCCTGACCTTCATTCAGCCCTACTCATTCCTGCCTACTCGGCACTGCCTCCTATCCATCCTAAGCCCTCCTCCGGGAATAAATACATATAAGCGAGAGAGACGTTAAAGAGAGACCAAAGCATCACTCCACCATGATCTCCATCAAAATCTATTTGATTTTGGCATCCTTATCTTTTTGTTTTAATCATTTTTTTAAAAAAAATATGTATTTACTTTGGATAGAGACAGAGAGAAATTGAGAGGGGAGGAAGAGGTAGAGAGGTAGAAACAGAGAGACCTGCAGACATGCTTTACCACTCGTGAGGCTTCCCCCCGCAGGTGGGGGCTGTCGGCGTGAACCTGGGTCCTTGTGCACTGTGGTGTATGTGTCTTACTAAGTGTGCCACCACACAGCCCTCATTGTTTTCCTTTTTTTTTTTTTTTTTTTTTTTTTTTGCCTCCAGAGTTATCGCTGGAGTGAGTGCCAGCACTACAAATGCACTGTTCCTGGAGGCCATTTTTTTAACCATTTTACTGGATAGAACAGAGAGAAATTGAGAGGGGAGTGTGAGATAGAGGAGAGAGAAAGATAGATACCTGCAGACTTGCTTTGCTGCTCATGAAGTGTCTCCCTGCAGATGAGAAGCCAGAAGTTTGAACCCAGACCCTTGTTTGGGTTCTTGGCATAGTGCTATGTGCGCTTAGTACTATATGCACTTAACCAGATACACCATCACCCTGTTCCCCACTCTTCTTTTCTAACACTGTTGTGCATCAAACTCAGGGCCTCATGTATATAAGACACATGTTCATCAAATCACCCTCCCAGCCCTGGGAATATAAAGTGTTTTAAAATATATTTATTTATTTATTATTGGATAGGACAGAGAGAAATTGAGAGGTGCAGAGGAGACATAGAGAAAGAGACAGAGAAACACCTGCAACAATGCTTCACCGCTTGTAAAGTTTTCCCCCGCAGGTGGGGCTTGAACCTGGGTCCTTGTGCACTCAGGACATTGTGTAATGTGTGCACTCAACCAGGTGTACCACAGCCTGCCTGGACCCTGGAATATAAAGTTTAAAAGAAGGTGCTTAGACTGAGGGAGAGAGCTCTGTCAAGCAAGCTCTCTCCCAGTTCTATGGTCTTCTTCATTTCTTTTCCCCCCATTTTTTGTTGACCTTGTTGTATTTATTGTTATTGTTGTCATTGCTGTCATTGTTGCTAGTTAGGACAGAGAGAAATCGAGAGAGAAGGGGAAGACAGAGGGGGAAAAAGATAGACACCTGCAGACCTGCTTCACCGCTTGTGAAGTGACTCCCCTGCAGGTGGGGAGCTGGGGGCTCGAACCGAATCCTTGCTCCGGTTCTTGTGCTTCCGCCATGCGCACTTAACCTGCTGTGCTACCACTCAGCCAGTCCTCTTCATTTCTAAGTCACACTTAAACCTGTTACTATTTCTGAATGTCCTTCCTTTTCCTCTTCGCTCTCCAAGTCCTAATGGAATTGGCTTAATGTCTCTTAATGTCTATTAATGAGGTTCAGTGAACTTGGGCAAATCAGTTACATATGCCAGGACCTCAATTTCTTGATCTAAAACAAAATGTATAGCATATGGCATTTCAAGTACTACTATTAGTAGTGATGTTGTTATTAAGGCAAAGTATTCTGTAAAAGGACCCCAGTGACTCACTAATACAGAGAAGTGGTGAGGCCAGGGGCAGACACTCACAGAGTAGAGGTGCCGGAACTAAAATTCTCCCAAGAGCTATGTTATTATGAACTGAAGAAGAAGAAGGAGGAGGAGGAGGAGGAGGAGGAGGAGGAGGAGGAGGAGGAGGAGGAGGAGGAGGAGAAGGAAGGGAAGAAGAAGAAGAAGAAGGAGAAGGAGGAGGAGGAGGAGGAGGAGGAGGAGGAGGAGGAGGAGGAGAAGGAGAAGGAGAAGGAGAAGGAGAAGGAGAAGGAGAAGGAGAAGGAGAAGGAGAAGGAGAAGGAGAAGGAGAAGGAGAAGGAGAAGGAGAAGGAGAAGGAGAAGGAGCCAAACTGTCTCTAAGTCTTTGTGACAACTGGGGTAAGTTAGGAAGGTAGGAGCACAGAACTTTAGCAGTGGGAGTGGTGTGGGGTTACACCTTGTAAACCACTATTAAATCGCTAAGAAAAAATGTTTTACAGAGAAAGATTATGATGACCTGCCTTGTGAATGACAGATACTCAGTATGCAGTCCAAGGCCAGTATAAAGGAGTTCATAACTGAACAAGACACCTAGGTTTTAAGGTTCATTTTGATATTAAGTAGACCTCAATGTGGAAGAAAAAAAATCAAACCATCTTGGGATCATAGGTGTCTGCTTTTTTAAAAAAAATTTATATGTATTTATTTATTCCCTTTTGTTGTCCTTGTTTTATTATTGTAGTTATTATTGATGTCATTGTTGTTGGATAGGACAGACAGAAATGGAGAGAGGAGGGGAAGACAGAGAAGAGGACACCTGCAGACCTTTTTCACCGCCTGTGAAACGACTCCCCTGCAGGTGGGGAGCCAGGGGCTCAAACTGGGATCCTTATTCCGGTCCTTGTGCTTTGCGCCACCTGAGCACAGGTGTCTACTTTTAGTTATTTATTTTTTGAAGCACTGGGCTCTCTTACACAGAGGAATTTGCTGCTCCCAGATTAATTTTTTGTTGTTGTTTTTGTTCTTTTTATTTCAGATCAAGAAAAAGAGAGGGGCAGAGACTATACTGCTCTGTGCCCTTCTGAGCACACATGTCACCATACACAAGGATCCATGTTCAAGCCCCTAGTCCCCACCTGCAGGTGGGGGTGGATGTTTAACAAGCATGAAGCAGGTCTGCAGTTGTCTCTTCCTCTCTAACTTCCCTTCTCAATTTCTCTCTGCCCTATCAAATAAATTAATTTGTTTAGAGATTGGGGGGAGAGGAAGGGAAGGAGGAAGGGACACCACACAACATTCCACTCTCATGAAGCTTCTACCTAGTTTCATGGTGTTGCCATGTGGTCCCTGGAGTCAAACCCACAGACTCATGCATAGTAAGGCACACACTGTAGCAGGTGAATTATCTCCAGGCCTAAGTGTCATTATTATTATTGTTGTTGTTAATATTATTGTTATTATTATTTGCTTCCAGGATTATTGCTGGGGCTCAGTGTTGGCACTACAAATCCACTGCTCCTAGAAGCCATTTTTTTCCATTTTATTGGACAGGACATGGAGAAATTGAGAGAAGAAAAGGAGATAGAGAGGGAAAGAGAGAGACACCTGCAGACCTGCTTTACCACTTGTGAAGTCCCCCCTTGTGTAGGTCCTTGGACTTAGTACTAGTTGCACCTAACAGGGTGCACCACCACCTGGCCCCAAGTATCTACTTTTAAAATAAAGAGGAAAAAGAACTTTGGGTCAGATCAGCAACAGTTACTTGAGCACAATGATAGGACTAGCTGCAAGTTTCCTCTGCAAGAAGAAAGGATTGGATGAGAAATGTTCAATAAAGTTAAAGGATCTTGAACTCCAATTTGGGAAAGTGACCCAAGAAGATGCCCAAAGATGTCAAAACTGTAAACAAATATGTTAGTGTTTCCTCTTCTGTCCAAATTGTGACCATTTACAGTAAAAGATGGCACTCCTACTGGGATAATTTGAGAAAAAGTAAACATCTCCATGGCTAACACTCCTGCAAACTCTTTCAAGGAGTGCCCATATTCTCATCTTCAGGCACAGAGAAGACTAAGAAACAGCGTTCAGGATGGAGACCAGCGATTCTGAATTCTGAAATAACTAGTCACATGTGCACATCATCCTTCCTAACTGGAACAAACAATCCTGACCCCGGCTTTGTTTTGCTTTACTTCTCTCTCTCTCTTCCTTCTTTCCTTCCTTCCTTCCTTCCTTCCTTCCTTCCTTCCTTCCTTCCTTCCTTCCTTCCTTCTTTCCTTCCTTCCTTTCTTCTCTCTCTCTCTCTTTTTTTTTTGCCTCCAGTGTTATGTGTGCCTACACTACAAATCCAGTGCTCCTGAAGGCCTTTTTTTTTCTTTCAATTTTTTAGATAGGACAGAGAGAAATGAAGAGAGGAGGGGAAGACAGAGAGGGAGAGAGAAAGATGGATACCTGCAGACCTGCTTCACTGCTTGTGAAGCGATCCTCCTACAGGTAGGGAACTGGGGGTTTGAACTGGGATCCTTGCTTGTGTCCTTGTTCTTCGTACTATGTGCACTTAACCTGGTGTATCACCACCCAGACCCTCTTTCTTTCTTTCCTTCTTTCTTTCTTTCTTCCTCTCTCTTTTTGTAATTAAGAATTCAGTGCCTGTAGGACTTCACTGCTCCGATGGTCATATGTATATATATGGAGAGAGAGAGAGAGAGAGAGAGAGAGAGAGAGAAGAGGGAGAGGAGAGACACCTGCAGCACTGTGCTACCACTCCTGAAGGTTCCCTTCTGCAGGTGGAGACTGGGAGCTTGAATCCAGGTCCTCAAGATGATAGTGTATGCATTCTACCGTAAGAGCCACCAGGCTTTTCTTCTTGATGACCAAGGTGGGGTTGACAACCTCATCGGCTTGTGTCTTGGAGCCCTGCTGGGGTAACAGAAGCAATGAGACCCCTGGTGCTTTGGATGGTGAGCCGAACAAGCTGTTGTGAAGAGCAGCCTCCTGGCCAACCCTCCCATGGTCTGGGACACTTTCTAGCAGAGAGGAGCTGCTGGAGGAGGAGCAGTGCTGCTTTCACAGCCTTCAGTGACTTTCCACTGAGCTATGGGAAAATTTGACAGTTAGCTATGGCTGAATCATAGCCCAGAGGTCCTGACCACTCAGATCTTTGAAGATTCCTTTCATTCCTTTCCCAAAGGGGGAACCTGGCAGACTCCCGGTTGGTGATGCCATTTATCTTCTCTTCTTTGTGACTGGATGTAGGTGTAGCCTTGTGTTTGCTCAGTGGTGGCCTAGAGGGTGTGAGAACAACAGCATCTGTGATCTGTAACTGCAATGGCTCATGTCTATCTAGCACCTACAGGCACTGCATGCATCTTAGAGTTCTGTTTTTGTTTTTCATCCTATCTTCACAATCCCTCACTGGGATGTTCACTTTGGGAATCCCTAGTGTACAAATGAGGAGCATAAGGTGAAGAGGCTGCTGATTTGCCCTGGGTATAACGTCCTGAAATCTGTCACAAAATGTTCTCCTTCAGCCACCATGCTCCTCGCCACCAAGTCACACTGTATACAAACACCAACACAGATATTCTGAGCTCAAAGGCACTCGGGATATCACAGATCAACCACCAAATCCTGCAGCTGAGAAAACAGACCTGGGGAGCTGGTGGGAATTGTTTAATGACAGAGCCAGAGGCTGAGGCTGTGTCTTCCCTCCAGAGCTCAGCTCTCTCCCTCTCCCTTTCCCTGTCCCTCTCCCTCTCTCTCTCCTTACTGTATCTGAAGGACTCAGAGGGCTCTTTTTTTTAATGTTCATCCTACTCTTTTTTCTTTTTTATTGTTGTAGTTATTGATGTCGTCGTCGCTGTTGGATAGGACAGAGAGAAATGGAGAGAGAAGGGGAAGACAAAGATAGACACCTGCAGACCTGCTTCACCGCTTGTGACTCCCCTGCAGATGGGGAGCTGGGGGTTGGAACCGGGATCCTTACACTGGTCCTTGTGCTTTGCTCCACATGCGCTTAACTCGCTGCGCTACTGCCCGACTCCCTATCCTTCTCTTTTCATGGTGATTATGTCTTAACTTTCTTTTTTCTTTTTTGCCTCTAGGGTTATCACTGGGGCTTGGTGCTAACACTACGAATCCACTGCTACTGACCGCTGTTTTATCTACTTTATTGCTAGGACAGAGAAAATTTGAGAGAAGAGGGGAGATAGAGAGGAAGAGAGAAAAATAGATACCTGCAGACCTGCTTCTCCACTTGTGAAACATTCCTCCTGCAGGTGGGGAGCCAGGGAGCTCAAACCAGGATCCTTACTTGGGTCCTTGTGCTATGTACTATGTGTGCTTAACTGGGTGCATCACTGCCTGCCTCCCATACAGTTTTTATACAATTTCTTAACCTCTCCCTCCACGCCACCACTAATCCCACCTCCCTCTCCTTAGAAGTATTTTCGGAAACTTGGTACCATTTGCCCTCTTCTTGTTTTAAATCCCAAGAAATGAAAGTAGTTCTAGATAGAATTAAAGAAATATATGCTGGGAACATGGATAGCTTTTACCATGGTTGAGTATCCAGGTTCAAGCTGCAAGTCACTACATGGGAGCACCATGCAAGAGGGAAGCTTCTTGAGTGGTGGGGAAGTGTTGTGGTGTCTGTCCTCTCCCTCTCTGCTGTCTTTCAGCCACTATCTGAAAACAACAACAATAATGAAATAGTCTGCCAGCATCCATGGAATGGTCTCCCAGCAAAGCCCTGGTAGAAACAACAACAACACATGAAACAAAAAAACAAAACCCTTCTAACCTACTTTTTCTTCATCTGTTAAAGTATTTTAAACACTAGCATTCAGCTATAATTCCTTTATTATTATTATTATCTTTATTGGCTAGAAACAGCCAGAAATCAAGAGTGAAAGAAGAGATAGAGGGAGAGAGAGAGAGAGAGAGAGAGAGAGAGAGACCTGCAGACCTGCTTTACCAGTCATGAAGCTTTCCTCCTGCAGGAAGTGAGCTGGGGCTCGAACATGGGTAGAATATGGGTCCTTGAGCATCGTAACATGAGCATTCAACCAGGTGTGCCACCACATGGCTCCTTAGCTATAATTTCTTTTCTTTTTTTTTAAATTTTCCTTATTGGGAGATTAATGGTTTAAAGTTGACAGTAAAATATAGTAGTTTGTACATGTGTAATATTTCCCAGTTCTCCACATAACAATTCAATCCCCACTAGGTCCTGCCATCATGTCCATAACCGAACCCTCTCCCCACCACCAAAGTCTTTTACTTTCGTGGAATACACCAACTCCAGTCCAAATTCTGCTTTGTGTTTTCCCTTCTGATCTTGTTTTTCAACTTCTGTCTATGAGTGAGATCATCCCATATTCATCCTTCTCTTTCTGAATTATCTCACTTAACGTGATTTCTTCAAGCTCCATCCATATGGGGTGAAGAAGGTGAAATCACCGTTTTAATAGCTGAGTAGTATTCCATTGTGTATATAGACTACCGCTTACTCAGCCACTCATCTGTTGTTGGACACCTGGGTTGCTTCCATGTGTAATATTTTTGGCTATTACTAATTGTGCTGCTATGAACATAGGTTTACACAAATCTTTTTAGATGGGTTTGTTGTGTTCCTTAGGCTGTATCCCCAGGAGAGGAATTGCAAGGTTATAGGGTATGTCCACTTCTAGCCTTCTGAGAGTTCTTCAGACTCTCAGCTATAATTGCTTTTTTAAAAGAATTTATTTATTTATTTATTCATGAGAGAGATAGGAGTAGAGAAAGAACCAGACATCAATCTGGTACATGTGCTGCCGGGGACTGAACTCAGGACCTCATGGTTGAGAATCCAATACTTTATCCACTGTGCCGCTTCCAACTGTTAATCATCAACTACTGGTTTTTTATCTTCTCATGTACCTTCCTCTGCCTGCCATCTCAGGAAGTGCTGGCTGAGGCTTATGTGTGACTCCCTAGGCTCCTGTGTAACCCTGCTAGGCCTGACTCTTTCTCATATCCTCTCTCCTGTGATGGAGACAATGTCCCTTCTATTCCCCCAAGGAGTCTGTACACAATGACTTTGGTCCCGTTCTTTCTCATCCTCTTCTATATCTAAACTATCAAGAGGCGGGAAAGAGTCTGGAAATCATTTTGGGAAGGGGAGTTTGATCTTTACAGTTGATCTTTGCCCTCTGGGCAAATTAGTTTATCTTGCTGTACTTCATGGGCCAAGAGGATAAAAGACCCCACATCTAGATGATTTTGAGAATTAAAAAGCAAGAATATGTGGAGGGACTATTAGACTGCCTAGCACTTCCTCCCCCTCTCCTCTGGCTCCTTCCTCTGTTTACACACACACACACACACACATACACACACACCATTCAAAAGTTCCATTTTTAAAAAGGCCTCTCTTATCCTGAAACAATGAACTGTTCTTTCTCCTTCCTGTCATTCCATTTTTTCAAAGTACCCTTGCTGTGGGCCCTTCCTTCCCGCTATTCAATTCATTTCAACCACTATATCTGGAACTCCTCCTAGAGGTTACAGGAGCCCACTTCTATGCTCTCTTGAGCTTTGAAGCAGAAACACCTATGCAGTGAGCTGACATTATCAGCAACTGCTTCCCGGCACTCTGGTCAGGTGGTCTGCCCATCTCTGCCTCTCCTGCACATCTCAGTCACCGCCTGCCACCTCTCTCTACTCTCTGTCTCTACTTAATCTCCTCCACTCCCAAGGACAGAGGCACCATTACTCACTTACATTTCTTCTTATTATTATTATTAGTGATTTAATATTAATTTACAAAAAAGATAACAGGTATAACTCTGCACCATTCCCACCATCAGAGTTCTATGTCCCCAATTCCTCCATTGGAAGCTACAGCAGTTCTCTTAAGGTTGCAAATACGAGTTGACTATTATTTCTACAACTATCTGTCTATATTTGTATATATTTGCCCATTTTTCCCATGGTCCCATCTTCATTTCCCAAGTCTAGGTGTCTACACTTTTTTACTACATTCAAATGTACCGCTCTTTTTCCTCTTCTCTCTCCAGGTCCTGATGGAGTTGGAGTCCAGAGCCTTCAGGTCATCTCCCCCTATCATTTCTACCCCTCTGGGAGTATAGATTAAAATTATTTTGGAGGAGTCAGGCGGTAGCACAGGAGGTTAAGTGCAGATGGTGCAAAGCGTAAGGACAGCGTAAGGATCCCAGTTTGAGCCCCCGGCTCCCCACCTGCAGGGCAATCGCTTCACAGGCGGTGAAGCAGGTCTGCAGGTGTCTATCTTTCTCTCCCCCTCTCTGTCTTCCCCTCCTGTCTCCATTTCTCTCTGTCCTATCCAATAACAACAACATCAATAACAATAATAACTATAACAATAAGAACTAGGGCAACAAAAGGAAAAATAAATAAATAAATAAATATTTTTAAAAATTATTTTGGGTGGTCCGGGAGGTGGCGCACTGGATAAAGCATCAGACTCTCAAGCCTGAGGTCCTGAGTTCAATCCCTGGCAGCACATGTACCAGAGTGATGTCAGGTTCTTTCTCTCTCTCCTCCTATCTTTCTCATTAATAAATAAAATATTTTAAAAAATTATTTTGGGGGTACAGAAGATGGGAGTTCTGGTTTCTGCAACTGCTTCTTTATTGTACATGGGCATTGGCAGGTTGATCCATACCCCCAAATTCCTTTGATTTTTGATTTTTAGTTTTAGTTCTTTTTAAAATGTTTTTATTATCTTTACTTATTTATTGAATAGAGACAGCCAGAAATCGAGAGGGAAGGAGGTGATAGAGTGGGAGAGAGGCAGAGACACACATGTAGCCCTGCTTCACCACTCTCAAAGCTTCCCCCCTGCAGGTGGGGACCGGGGGCTCAAACCCAGGAGTCCTTGAGCATTGTAATATGTACGCCACCACCTGGTCCCATTTTTTTTTTAGTTTTAATTCTTTTTCATTAGTAATTTGATAATGATTGACAAGACTGTGGTATAAAATGGATACATTTCCACACAATTCCCATTACCAGAGTTCCACATCCCATCCCCTCCATTGAAAGTTTCCCTATTCTTTACCCATCTGGGAATATGGACCAAAGATCTTTATGGGGTGCAGAGGCTGAGAGGTCTGGCTTCTGTAAATTGCTTTTCTGCTTTATATCTTAATATATCTGCTTTATATGTTAATGACTTTCAGCCACCAAGTTGCAGATGCTCCTATATTCCATCCTTACTTTATTGGGCAGACAACCACACCAATATGTCCTGGAAACCCACCTCCCCAGAGGCCTGCCCCACTAGGGAAAGACAGAAACAGGCTGGGGATATGGATCCACCTGCCAACACCCATGTCTGGCGAAGAAGCAGTTTCAGAAACCAGACCTCCCATCTTCTGCACCCCATAAAGAATTTTGGTCCTAGAGGGGTAAAGAATAGGGAAGTTTCCAATGGAGGGGATGGAAGTCAGAACTCTGGTGGTGGGAACTGAATGGAATTGTACCCTCTTATCTTACAATCTTGTTAATCATTATTAAAGCACTAATAAAAGATAAAATAATAAAATGAATCATAGGGGGGAAAAGAATGGAGATAGCTCTTCTTTTAATTTCTTTATTGGGGAATTAAATGTTTTACATTCAATAGTAAATACAATAGTTTCTACATGCATAACATTTCTCAGTTTTCCATATAACAATACAACCCCCACTAGGTCCTCTGTGATCCTTTTTGGACCTGTATTCTGCCCCCCACCCACCCCAGAGTCTTTTACTTTGGTACACCAACTCCAGTCCAGGTTCTACTTGTGTTTTCTCTTCTGTTCTTGTTTTTCAACTTCTGCCTGAGAGTGAGATCATCCCATATTCATCCTTCTGTTTCAACTTATTTCACTTAACAAGAATTTTTCTTTTCTTTTTTTTTAAATTTCTTTATTGGGGAATTAAAGTTTTATATTCGAATGTAAATACAATAGTTTGTACATGCATAACATTTCCCAGTTTTAATTTGAAATTTTCAAGGTCCATCCAAGATCGGCTGAAAACGGTGAAGTCACCATTTTTTACAGTATTCCATTGTGTATATATACCACAACTTGCTCAGACACTCATCTGTTGTTGGACATCTGGGTTGCTTCCAGGTTTTGCATATTACAAATTGTGCTGCTAAGAACATATGTGTACACAGATCTTTTAGGATAGGTGTGTTGGGTTCCTTATGATATATCCCCAGGGGAGGAATTGCAGGATCATAGGGTAGGTCCAGTTCTAGCCTTCTGAGAGTTCTCCAGACTGTTCTCCACAGAGGTTGGACCTATTTAAATTCCCACCAGCAGTGCAGGAGGGTTCCTTCTACCTACAGCCTCTCCAGCATTTGCTGCTGTTACCTTTTCTGATGTATGACATTCTCACAAGAGTGAAGTGGTATCTCACTGTTGTCTTTATTTGCATTTCTCTGACAATCAAAGACTTGGAGCATTTTTTCATGTGTTTCTCAGCCTTTTGGATCTCTTCTGTGATGAATATTCTGTCCATGTCCTCTCCCAATTTTTGAATGGAGTTGTTTTCTTGTTGTGGAGTTTGGCAAGCTCTTTAGTTATTTTGGTTATTAGCCTCTTGTCTGATGTATGGCATGTAAAGATCTTCTCCCATTCTGTGAGGAGTCTCTTGGTTTGGGTAGTGGTTGCTTTTGCTGTGCAGAAGCTTTTTAATTTGATGTAGTCCTACAGGATTATACTTGCTTTAGTCTTCTTTGTAATTGGATTCGTTTCATTGAAAATGTCTTTAAAATTTATGCGGAAAAGAGTTCTGCCAATATTTTTCTCTAAGTATCTGATAGTTTGTGGTCTAACATCCAAGTCCTTGATCCACTTGGAATATACTTTTGTGTTTGTTGAAATATAGTGGTTCAGTTTCATTCTTCTGCATGTTTCAACCCATTGTTTCCAATACCATTTGTTGAAGAGACTCTGCTTTCCCCGTCTAATAGTCTGGGCCCCTTTGTCAAAGATTAGATGTCCCTAGGTGTGAGGGCTTACTTCCAGGCTTTCAATTCTATTCCACTGGTCAGTGTGTCTATTCATGTTCCAGTACCAAGCAGTTTTGATGACAATGGCCCTATAATACAATTTGCAATCTCGGAGTGTGATGCCTCCAGTTCTGTTCTTTCTTCTCAAGATTGTTTTGGCAATTCTAGGTCTTTTCTGGTTCCAGATAAACATTTGTAGCATTCGTTCTATTCTTCTAAAAAATGTGCTTGGGATCTTGATGGGGATAGCATTAAATTTGTACATGGCTCTGGGTAGTATATTCATTTTGATGATGTTAATTCTACCAACCCATGAACATGGAATATCTTTCCACTTCTTTGTGTCTTTTTCAATTTCCTTGAGTAGTAACTCATAATTTTCAGTATACAAGTCTTTTACTTCTTTGATTAGGTTTACTCCTAGATATTTTATTGTTTTTATTGTTATAGAAAAAGGAATTGATTTCTGGATTTCAATTTCTTCTAGCTTAGTGTTTGCATAGAGGAATGCCACTGACTTTTGAATGTTAATTTTGTAGCCCGACACCTTACTGTATTTTCTGATGATTTCCAAAAGCTTCTTGCTGGATTCCTTAGGTTTTTCCATGTATACTATCATGTCATCTGCAAATAGGGAGAGTTTGACTTCTCCTCCAATCTGTATGCCTTTAATTCCTTGCTCCTGCCTGACTGCTATGGCAAGAACTTCCAACACTATGTTGAATAGTAATGGTGATAGTGGGCAGCCCTGTCTAGTACCTGATCTGAGGGGAAATGCTTCCAGTTTTTCACCATTGAGTATGATGTTGACTGTAGGTTTGCTGTATATAGACTCCATATCTTCAGGAATTTTCCATCTATTCCCATTTTTTGTAGCGTTTTGATCTTAAAGGGATGTTGTATTTTGTCAAAGGCTTTCTCTACATCTATTGATATGAGCATGTGGATTTTTGGTCTTGCTTTTGTTGATGTGGTGGATCACGCTGATTGATTTATGTATATTAAACCGACCTTGCATCCCTTGGAAAAACCCTACTTGGTCATGAAGAACAATCTTTTTAATATACTGCTGTATCCGGTTGGCTAGAATTTTGTTCAATATTTTAGCATCTGTATTCATCAGAGATATTGGTCTGTAGTTTTCTTTTTCGGTTGTGTTCCTGTCTGCTTTTGGTATCAGAGTGATGTTGGCTTCATAGAAGCTGGAAGGGAGTATTCCTGTGTCTTCAATCTTCTGGAAGACTTTTAAAAGTAGAGGTATTAGTTCTTCTTTGAAGGTTTTTAAAAAATATTTATTTATTTATTTCCTTTTGTTGACCTTGTTGTTTTATTCTTGTAGTTATTGTTGTTGTTGTTGTTGCTATCATTGTTGTTGGATAGGACAGAGAGAAATGGAGAGAGGAGGGGAAGACAGAGAAGGGGAGATAAAGATAGACACCTGCAGACCTGCTTCACTGCCTGTGAAGTGACTCCCCTGCAGGTGGGGAGCTGGGGGCTCGAAACGTGATCCTTATGCCAGTTCTTGCACTTTGTGCCACCTGCGCTTAACCCACTGCACTACCGCCCAACTCCCTTTCTTTGAAGGTTTTATATAATTCATTTGTAAAACCATCTGGTCCAGGACTTTTATTCTTGGGGAGATTTTTGATAACTGTTTCAATTTCATTAGCTGTGATGGGCCTGTTCATGTTATCTAGTTCCTCTTTACTTAATTTTGGAAGTTCGTAGGTATCTAGGAAATCGTCCATTTCTTCCAGGTTCTCTAGCTTGGTGGCATATAGTTATTCATAGAAGCCTTACATGATATGTTGAATTTCTGTGGTGTCTGTTGTGATATCTCATCTTTCATTTATGATCTGATTTATTTTGGTCTTCCTTTTTTGTTTTTTGAGTCTGGCTAAAGGTTTGTCAATTTCGTTCACTCTTTTGAAGAACCAACATTTAAGTTCGTTGATCTTTTGTATGGTTTTCCTATTCTCAATGTTATTTATTTCTGCCCTAACTTTGGTGATTTCTGTCCTTCTAATTGCTTTAGGATTCCTTTGTTGTTCTTCTTCTAGGTCTTTAAGATGTGCAATCAGGCTGTTTATTTGTGCTTTTTCTTGATTCCTAATGTGTGCTTGTATGGCTATGAACTTCCCTCTCATTACTGACTTAGCTGTGTCTCAAATATTTTGATAGCTTGTGTCTTCATTTTCATTGAACTCTAGAAACATTTTAATTTCTTCCTTTATTTCCTCTTTGACCCAATAGTTGCTAGGTAGTGTACTGTTGAGCATCTACATTTTGGGACTATTACTAGTCTCTTGTTGATTGTTAAGTGTTAGTGTAATTCAACTGTGGTCTGAGTAGATGCTTGGGATGATTTCAATGCTCTTGAATTTGCTGATGCTGTCATTGTGGCCTAACCTATGGTCTATCCTTGAGAATGACCCATATGTATTCCAGTTTCTTGGGGTGAATGACTGTCAAAATGTCCAGTAGTTCTAGTTTATCTATCTCCTCATTTAGCTTCCTCATGTCTTTATTGATTTTCTACCTGGATGATCTGTCAAGTTGAGAGAGTGGGGTGTTGAAGTCCTCTATTATGACTGTGTTGCTGTTAATATATTGCTGTACCTCTTTCAGTAGATGTTTGATGTATTTAGATGGGTTCTCATTGGATGCAAAGATGTTAATAATTGTTAAGTCCTTTTGATTGACTGATCCACTGTGCATTAAGTAGTATCCATCCCTATCTTTTTAAATTTTATTTATTTTAAAGTCTATCATGTCAGATATGGGAATAGCTGTTCCTGCCCTTTTCTGTGGGCCATTGTCTTGTATGATAGTTTTCCATCCTTTCACTTTGAGTCTGTGTTTGTCTTGTTGAGCTAGGTTGGTTTCCTGTAGACAGCATATCGTTGGGTTCTGTTTTCTGATCCATCTTCCTACTTTGTGTCTTTTAATAGGTGAATTCATGTCAGTCAAACTTCAGGGCACCAGTATGCTGGGCTAGTTCACGGGTGGGAGACAGATGACCAGGGACATATGGCTGAGTAGAACAGTATTTCTTATTCATGAGCAAACGATTCAAAAAACTAGTCTAATCTAATCACAACCCAATTTGTCCTCCCTCTCTCTCCTCCGGTGGAAGAGTCAGGAACCAAGGAAGTATGTAGGACAGAGGGTGGAGAGAAGGAAGAAGTGTGAACTAGCAAGGACTAAACCAAAATTTCCCGGAGGCAGGGGGAGTGAGACCAAACCAATGTAACAGAATGACCATGTAAATAGACCACAACGTCAAGCAATGTAACAGAAGGGATCCCAGAAGCAGAACTAGAAGCATACCAACAATTCCCCCTTTTCTTTTTAACTAATTGACCATAGTATCAGGAGTGTGGGGTGAACAGAAACCTATATTGTACAGGCATTAAAAAAAAAAAACTCGCACAAACATGGAGGAACAAGTAAGCGAGCAACAAGAACCAGTGAGATGCCAAGGGAAGGCCTGAGGTGGGCGTTTCTTGCCTCCGTGGGCAAGGCTTATCAAGCTAAAGGACATTTTCAGCCTCTGAGGGCTTCTCTTGCCTCTGGGGCATTTCTTACCTTGATGGGCATTTCCTACTTCTGTGGGCATTACCTAGCAAGGAGTGGGGGATTGCCTATAGAGTCCCAAGGCAGCTGGCTGCAGTCAGTCTTTGAGAAACCCAGCAGCATAAAGGGAAGCTGCTGTAATTTCCAAGAGGTGTACCAGTGAGTCTGATAGAAGTGCCAGTACAAAGCAGATGTCCACGGAAGAAATGCCAGGGGGTGAGATGTTGCACGAGGAAGGTCAGCCACTGGAATTCTGCTCTTCTGTAGAGAACTTGACAGCTGCAATTCAGTTACTTGTGAAACAAAACTTGTAGCAGGTTAGAAGTTTACCACAATTCATGACTCCATTATAATTGGAAGTCCTTTCTGCTATGATTTTAAGGTTGCTTAAACAGTTTAAACAATAAAATGTGGAAAGGTAAACAGAAGAACCATGGTTAAAAGCCTCAGGCATGAGAATCATTAGCATAACCATTGTGCAATCTATCGTTCCTAATTGAGAAGGTATTTGAGAGCTTTACATATCAATTACATCTTTTTAACCTTTTGTTACACCTGTATAAGATGGAGACACAGCCTAGGTGTGTGCAGGTGTTTTAGACCAAATTAGTTAAAATATATTGATTTTTAACTAATTTTTACCTCAGACTTTAAATGTAAGTTAATTTTACCTTTATGAGAATTATGTTGAAAACCTTTTTCATTTAAATTTGCCTGGTAAGAATTTAGCCTTAAAGTTACATTTCTAACCTTAAAGTTAATGTTTACCAAACTTCAAACACACACATAAGCATGGTCTTCAATACACAAGGAGAAAAACTTTTGTTAAGAAGACATGTCATTTTAAACACGAATTTAGATCTGTACTTAGTTGTTCAGGGTGTGCGTTGTTTGGTGGTGGCCTCTTGCCCAACTTCACCTCCAGGAATTGTAGAGGTGCCATCACTGCACAGATGTCTGCATATTCTAGCTCCTCTGCCGTCAGAGCCGAGTTGGGGATCTTGGCCAGGGGGCCCAGTCCCAGCAGGGAGCCCACGGTCTCTGGGTGGTCCGGGATCTGCCCAGACACCATAGCAGGAGGGCGGGCGGGCAGGCAGTGCAGAAAGCCTGGGCCGAGGAACCCTGGGGTGGGGGCCAGGATGGGCTGCAACCCTGCCCGCCTTGCCTGCCTTGCCTGCCTTCCTGACCCCGGCGGCCAAACAGCATGGAGGGAGCCTGCGCCCAACACCCCTCGCCCTGCGGCGGCAAGCAGGCTCCTGCGGACAGACAGCAGGCGGAAACCAGAGTGTGGCCCAGAGCAAAATGTTCCAGAGACAGAGAAACTGTCTCATGAAGAAAGGGCAGAGGCCTTTGGAAACCTCTTCATAAGTAGAAAAGCAGCCTATAGTGAATAGGTAGCCAAACGTCTTCACTTATCTGGGGGATGGGCAGGTTAGGCCCCACGTTGGGCGCCATATGTCAGTCAAAGTTCAGGGCACCAGTATGCTGGGCTAGCTTCACAGACTGGAGACAGACGACCAGGGACACATGGCTGAGCAGAGAAACAATATTTCTTTATTCACGAGTGAACTATTCAAAAAACTAATCTAATCTAATCACAATCCAATTTGTCCTCCCTCTCTCTCCTCCGGCGGAAGAGTCAGGAACCAAGGAAGTATGTAGGATAGAGGGCGGGGAGAAGGAAGAAGCATGAACTAGCAAGGACTAAACCAAAATCTCCTGGAGGCAGGGGGAGTGAGACCAAACCAGTGTAACAGAATGACCATGTAAATAGACCACAACGTCAAACAATGTAACAGAAGGGATCCCAGAAGCAGAACTAGAAGCATACCAACAAATTCAGGCCACTGACATTTATTGATATCAAAGATTGAAGATATTTTAGCACCATTCTTATAGAGTTTTATAGTGTTCTGGTTTATGTCCTACTTAATGGTGTTCTGACTGTTTATAGGAGACCTTTCAGAACTTCTTTCAGGGCAAGCTTGGTGATAGTTTATTCTTTCAACTGTTGTTTGTCTGAGAAGGTTTTTATGCCTCCATCTAGTCTGAATGACAGTCTAGCAGGATACAGTAGTCTTGGTTGAAAGCCTTTCTCATTGAGCACTGGATAGAAGTCTTGCCATTCTCTTCTGGCCTGTAGTGTTTGTGTGGAGAAGTCTGTTGCTAATCTTATGGGTTTTCCTCTGTAGGTGATCTTTGTTTTTCTCTTTCAGCCTTCAGGATCCTTTCTTTGTCCTTTTCCTTTCCATTCTAAATATGATGTGTCTTGGTGTCTTTAAGTCTGGATTAATTCTGTTTGGGACCCTCTGGGATTCTTGAACCTTTATGTCTTTGATGTTTTGTAAAATAGAGAAGTTCTCAGCTATTATGTCTTGAAGGATGCATTCTTCCCTTCCCTCTCTTTCTTCCTCTGGTAAGCCAATAATGCGTATATTATTTCTTTTGAAGTCATCCCACAGGTCTCTGTTGTTGTTTTCAGTATCTCTTAATCTCTTTTTGAGATCTATTACTTCTTTTTTAGTTGTTTCTAATTTGTCCTAAATCTTGCTTATTCTGTCTTTAGCCTCATTGATTCTATTCTCTCTCCCCTCTACTGTTTTCTGAAGTTCATCTATTTTGTTACCCTGGTTTGATACTGTTTTAGCTTGTTCAGCTAGTTGTGTTCTTAGCTCAACTATTTCAGCTTTCAGCTCACTAATAAACTTAAGATAATTAGTGTTGTCTTCCAGGGTCTCATTTATTGTTTCTGCATTTCTGATGGCAATTCTTTCAAACTCTTTACTCACTCCTGTGATTATTTCCTTAAATAGTGTTTGGATGTTGACCTCATTATTCTGTGCTTTAACCTTTGGGGGGCTTTTAGCTGGACTCTTGTCCTGGTTCACTTCTCCAATATTTCTTCTTGTTCGTTTAACCATTCTATATAGTATATTATGAGGTCCCTCTCTCAGTACTATTCAAATTACTGATCACTCTTGCCTGGATTGACTTGTGTCTAAGTAAAGTAATTAAAGGGGTTCACAGTTGTGGAAATTGACAGTTGTTTCAATATTATTTTAATCCCTGCATTGGAGCTCAGTGTCTTAAAAGCCTCTTTTGTGCTTTTTCTTCCCTGTAGGCTTTAGGTGACTATGGGCTTTTAAACTATAAGTAGGCTTCTTAGCTTAATCACTGACTCCTGACCAAGAGATAAAGCAGGATGGGGCTAGATAATCCAGTGTTTATGCAAAGAGACTTTCACAGCTCCACCACTAGGCCACCAAGTTATAGATCTTCTCCTGAATTTCCTCGTTAGTTTTCTGTCCCCTGGTGTCAGCACAAGGCCTCCTTGCTGCTGCTCCAGATTCTGAGGGCAGTAGCAATGGAGACTCTCAATTGCATTTGGTGAGTCTCAGTGGAGTCCTCTCCTCCCTTCAGCCGTCCCCTTGTTGGTGAAACAGACTGGAGATAGTGTCTCAACTGGTAAACTGCCGGATTGTTACCAGCCACTTAATCTCTCCCTAGGCTCCTCTCTGTCCACGAGTCATACATGTTTGCACTCACTGGTGATTTGGTAGGCTCCTGAAGTTTTTCTAGTCCTGTCTTGTTGTGGTCTCCTGGAGATAGCTCTTATGAATTACTGACTCCCTCTTCTTCTACAGAGGCAGAATGCAAATATTCCCCTGCTTCTTTGGGCTCCTCTTAGGCTGATCTAGCAAACAAATGAACATCAGATAGGTTCCTAGGGAAAAGAGAATGAAGAAGAAGTTAATGACATATGTGTGGAGAATGTGCATGGCTGTAAGTTCCAGAGTAAACAGCACACACTGAGCCAAGCAGTGGGATGGGGCCTGGAGACAGAGGAAGGGGACTCACATGACAAGGAGAGATGGCTCCTATGACAAAACCAGATGTCCCAGTTGTCTGTCAGGCCATAAGATAGGTTTCGCCAAGAAAAAGTTTAATTTGAGGGTACCAGGAGATAGCTCACCAATAGAACACACACTACCATACGTGAGGAACTGAGTTCAAGTTGCTGGCCCTTAATCACCAGCACCATGCAAAGGGGAAACTTCAGAAGCAGTGGAGTAGTGCTGTGATGTCTGTCCACCTCTCTGTATCCCTTATGCTCTATGTGTAAGAAAAAAAAGAGAGTACTAAGAGATGTGGGATCATGCATGTGAAACCCTAGCAAAAGAGTGGCAGGAAAAAAATCAAACAGGAAGTTTATTCCTATAAATGTCCATTCTTTTTTTTTTTTTTTTGCCAGAACACTTCTCAGTTCTGGCTGTTGGTGGTGTGGAGGATTGAACCCGGGATTTTGGAGCCTCAGGCATGAGAGACTCTTTGCATCACCATTATGCTATCTAACCCCACTTTAGATACCATTTAAATACTTTTTTTTTTCCTCCAGGGTTATCGCTAGGGCTTGGTGTCAGCACTACAAACCCACTGCTCCTGGTGGCCATTTTCTTCCATTTTATTGGATAGGACAGAGAGAAATTGGGATAAGAGGGGGAGATAGAGAATGAGAGAGAAAGAGAGACACATTCAGACGCTTCACTGCTTGTGAAGCAACCCCCTGCAGGTGGGGAGCTGGGGTCTCAAACCGGGATCCTTGCACTGGTCTTTGCATTTCATACTATGTACACTTAACCAAGTATGCCACTGCCCAATGCCTAAAAATATATATTTGTATGAGAGAACTTTACATGAAACAAAGGCCAGGAGAGACAGAGACCAGAGCCTCACTCTGGTACATGCAACTTTAGAGATTTAACCAAGAATCTCAGGCACTCAACTCGAATGTTTTAAAAAATTGAATTATTCTCCCATCAATGAGCATTCTTCATTTTACTAAAAAAGATAATAGTGACAGATTCTCTTGAATCCCACAGGACCTCAATGTTCCAAATATTTTGAGAAGTGACATCACTGTGGAGAGAGGGTGGGTATTCCTGCCAAGAACAAGGGTTCCACTAATTATTTCATGGACCTGTTCTCAGGGTTTCCTCAAAGCAGTCAGACAAGCATCTTGAGCTAGAGAAGACCCAGAAAGGTGAAGCCACTTGTTCTGGATCACAGGACTAATGCAAAACAGAGTGAAGGCCATCAAGAGCATCATTCTGCTGCTGTGTCATGTTTCTGATCAAAGAACACTGCTTCCCAGTGTATGGAAAAGATATTAGTGAGGGCCCTGGGTGGTGGCTCACCTGGTTGAGTGCATATGTTACAATGCAAAAGGACCCAGGTTCGAGCCCCCGATCCCCACCTGCAGGGGGAAAGCTTTGCAAGTGGTGAAGAAGGGCTGCAGGTGTCTCTCTTTCTTTCCCTCTCTATATCTCCTCCTCCTCCTCTCTCAATTTCTGGCTGTCTCTATCCAATAAGTAAATAAAGATAATAAAAAAATTTTTAAAGAAAAGTTATTAGTAAAATGGTATTACTGCTACTAGTAAAGACCTCATATGGACATAGTAGTACTGTTTCCCTATCACTTTCTTTTTTTAAAAAATTTTATTATTATCTTTATTTATTGGTTAGAGAGTCAGAAATCGAGAGGGAAGGGGGAGATAGAGAGGGAGACAGACAGAGAGACACCTGCAAGCCTGCTTCACTACTTGAAAAGCTTTCCCCCTGCAGGTGGGGACTAGGGGCTTGAACCTGGGTCCTTGTGCACTGTAACATGTGCACTCAACCAGATGCGCCACCACCCAGCCCTCCCATCACTTTCTAAAATCAATTAAGTTAGGAAAATATAAGCACCAGTCATGAACATGTCACAGACTTTGAATTAAGTCTACTTTATAGAAGTATAGACTGTTAGAAGTAGAAATGTCTTGTAGGCTGGGTGGTGATGAACCTGGTTAAGCCCACATAATGCTAAGCACAAGAACCTGCGCAAGGACCAGGATTCGAAGAGCCTCTGCTATTCCCTACCTGCAGGGGGTACGCCTCACAGGCAGTGAAGCAGGTCTACAGATGTTGATCTCTCACCCTCTCTATCTTCTCCTCCTCTCTCAATTTCTCTCTGTTCAATTCAGTAAGATGGGGGGGCAGAATGGCTGCCAGGAGCAGTGGATTTGTAGTTCTGGCACTGAGTCCCAATGATAATCCTGGAGGCAAAAAATAAAATAAATACTGAGAAATGTTATGCATGTACAAACTACTGTATTTACTGTAGAATGTAAAACATTAATCCCCCAATAAAGAAATTAAATAAATAAATAAATAGAAATGTCTTTACATCATCAATCCAAAGTTACTCTGATAGTATTAGCACTGTAAAGTATGGTATATTTCAGGTCAAGAAGCAAAGAGAACTTCCTTCTCTTTAGGTGACACGTTCAACCAAAGGCATTGTGCATTTTACCACTAGGAGCATTATTTATGTGTTTCCATTAGAATATAGACAGTCCACTTGACTTACGCCTCTGTTAAGCCTCCTTATTCACCACTGGAACACCATACATGTTTATAGGTTTAGTAGAGGCTTATACTGTCTTAAACTGGGTAGGAAGGCTGCAGGCTTGAATTATTTAAGAGAAAAACATTTCCACTTGTTCTGCCAACCACGTTGATCAATGCTCACTTAAGTGATGTGATCATCTGCTCATTTTGTAAAGGTCTCTCTCTCTCTCTCTCTCTCATGACTAAGTAGTCTGCAGTCAATCTTCCTCTAATTGGATAATTTTCAGGCTTGTTTTATCCTTCCAACTTTTTTTTTTTAACAAATGCATGCAATCATGTTCCCTGTGATTGTGCAAAGCAATTCATAATCTGAGCCTCTCTTGAGGACACGTGTCTCTAGGACTCTGGATGCACTTCCTACTGGCTGGGGCAGTAGGGCCCTTTCTTTGCCTCTCCTGTTCCAGATGAATGGCTTAGCCTCCAATGATGAATTTTTCTGCCTGTTCTCTTGCTTTCCCTTCTTAAACTGACCTTCCTGTGTCCTTCTGGCTTGGACATTTGTTCTGCCACTGGACCTGTGTGGCCTTCTTGGTAAGCTATCGCTTCACATTGTCAACACAGCAACTGTTTATTAAGCACAGCAGTGTGCTGTACCTGGAATCTTATGTAGTTAATACAAACCACCCAACTCTTCCTCCTGCTCACTTACCACGTGCTTACCACCCCCTGTAGAGTCTGTTGTGTTTAGACCCAGCACAGTGCCTGTCAAGTAGCAGGTGCTAAAGAAATGAAGGAGTAGGAGCCATTGTGGTTCTGATTCAGAGAACAAGCACCATATATTTTATTCATGTTTGACCCCAGTGCCTGGCACAATGTTGGGTTCCCTCAACATTGCTTAGAAATCCTTAGAATGCTTAGAAAACTCTCCCATGAAGAGAACAAATACAGCACAGCCAGAAGATCATTACGAGACAAGCTGTGTGGGCTGCTGACTGCTGGAATGAGCTCTTCAGGTCTGGACAGGAAGGGTTCTCAGATAAGTCCACAAGGACTTGGGAGGCCAGAAGCATGGCTTGGGAATCTAAGGTGTCTATTCAGGAATACCTTGCTGACAAGTGACTGTAGAAGTTGAGTGCACAGGGCCAAGTGGTAGCATACCAGGTTGAGTGCACATGTCACCATGCACAAGGACAGAGGTTCAAGCCCCCAGTCCCCACCTTTAGGGGGAAGCTTCACAAACAATAAAGTAGGGTAGCAAGTCTCTCTCTCTTCCTCCCTATTTCCCCTCCTCCCTCCCTAATTCCTCTTTTTCCTATCAAGTAAAAAGGAAAAAATGGCATTCAGGAGCAATGGATTTGTCATGTAGACACAGAGCCCCAGAAATAAACTTAGTCACAATCAAAAAAGGAGGAAGAGGAGGAGGAGAAGTCAAGGCCTTGACACAGCATTAAACCAAATTCAAATTTCTTTCTGTGTGAATGAGTGAAGTATATTTGGTACAATTGCTCAGAAAATTGTTAATTTACCCCTAACAAACTCTGGCTACTTACTGTGGAAATAGTCTTCCACATATTGGAATTATTTTTCATTGTGTTGATTTTCAAATGAATATTGTCCTTGATTGTATGATACATTTATCTGTTACATGTTATAAATGTGATTTAAAAAATTAAAATTCAAGTCTCAGCAGTGCTGTTTAGTGGGCTAGCTCAGGGATTATAGCCAGGGATCTAACCTAGAGCCTTGCATCTGGTAAAGCATGCACTCTACTGGGTGAGCTATCTCCCAATACCTGGTAGTGCCAAGCTCAAATGTGTGGTAGCATCTCACACCTAAGAAAATGACTTACATCAACAAAACAGGAAAGGACAAGTGTTGGCAAGGTAGGGAACTCCACTATAGTGCTGGAGGGAGTGCAAACTGGTGCAGCCCCATTGAAAGACTATATGGACAGTCCTTAAACAAATAAAAATGGAATTACCTTGTAGCTCAGCAATGCCACTCTTGGGCATTTATACAAATGTTATGTAAACACTAATTTGAGGGGACATATGCACCCGTATGTTCATAGCTGCATTATTCACAATAGCCAGAATGGAAGCAGCCTAAATGCCCATCAACAGATGACTGGCTAAAGAAGCTATGGGTCAGGGAGACAGCGTAATGATTATACAAAAGACTACAGCGTAATGATTATACAAAAGACTCTCATGCCTGAGGTTCTGAGGTCCCAAGGTCCCAAGTTCAATCCCCAATACCACCATAATCTAGAGATGATCAGTGCTCTGGTCTGTCTGTTTCTGTCTCTGTATCTCTCTCATTAAAGTAAAAAATATTTTTTAAGTTATGGGATGTAAACTCTATGGAATACTATTCTGCAATAAAAAAGATGATATGGTGTCCTTTTTGACAAAATTGATGGAGCTGAAGGTGATTATTTTTGGCAAAAGATGTCGAGACTTTCTTTTTTTTTTTTCTTCTTTTTTTTAATTGGGGAATTAATGTTTTACATTCAACAGTAAGTACAATAGTTTGTACATGCGTAACATTCCCCAGTTTCCCATATAACAACACAACCCCCACTAGGTCCTCTGAATCCTTCTTGGACCTGTATTCTCCCCACCCACCCACCCACCCCAGAGTCTTTTACTTTGGTGCGATACACCAGTTCCATTTCAGGTTCTACTTTTTTTTTCTTCTGATCTTGTTTTTCAACTTCTGCCTGAGAGTGAGATCATCCCATATTCATCCTTCTGTTTCTGACTGATTTCACTTAACATGAATTTTTCAAGGTCCATCCAAGATTGGCTGAAAACGGTGAAGTCACCATTTTTTACAGCTGAGTAGTATTCCATTGTGTATATATACCACAACTTGCTCAGCCACTCATCTGTTGTTGGACACCTGGGTTGCTTCCAGGCTTCGGCTATTACAAATTGCACTGCTAAGAACATATGTGTACACAGATCTTTTTGGATGGATGTGTTGGGTTCCTTAGGATATATCCCCAGGAGAGGAATTGCAGGATGATAGGGTAGATCCAGTTCTAGCCTTCTGAAAGTTCTCCAGACTGTTCTCCACAGAGGTTGGACCAATTTACATTCCCAGCAGCAGTGCAGGAGGGTTCCTTTGACCCCACACCCTCTCCAGCATTTGCTGTTGTTACCTTTTCTGATGTATGACATTGTCACAGGAGTGAAGTGGTATCTCGTTGTTGTCTTTATTTGCATTTCTCTGACAATCAGAGACTTGGAGCATTTTTTTCATGTGTTTCTCAGCCTTTTGGATCTCTTCTGTGATTAATATTCTGTCCATGTCCTCCCCCCATTTTTGGATGGGGTTATTTGTTGTCTTGTTGTTGAGTTTGGCAAGCTCTTTATATATGTTGGTTATTAAACTTTTGTCTGATGTATGGCATGTAAAGATCTTCTCCCATTCTGTGAGGGGTCTCTTAGTTTGGGTAGTGGTTTCTTTAGCTGTGAAGAAGCTTTTTAATTTTATGTAATCCCATAGGTTTATACTTGCCTTAGTCTTCTTTGTAATTGGATTTGTTTCATTGAAGATGTCTTTAAAATGTATGTGGAAAAGAGTTCTGCCAATATTTTCTTTTAAGTATCTGATAGTTTGTGGTCTAACATCCAAGTCCTTGATCCACTTGGAATTTACTTTTGTGTTTGTTGAAATATAGTGGTTCAGTTTCATTCTTCTGCATGTTTCAACCCATTGTTTCCAACACCATTTGTTGAAGAGACTCTGCTTTCCCCATTTAGTAGTCTGAGCCCCTTTGTCAAAGATTAGATGTCCATAGGTGTGGGGGCTCACTTCTTGGCTCTCAATTCTATTCCACTGGTCAGTGTGTCTGTTCATGTTCCAGTACCAAGCAGTTTTGATGACAATGGCTCTATAATACAATTTGCAATCTCGGAGTGTGATGCCTCCAGTTCTGTTCTTTCTTCTCAAGATTGTTTTGGCAATTCTAGGTCTTTTCTGGTTCCAGATAAACATTTGTAGCATTCGTTCTATTCTTCTAAAAAATGTGCTTGGGATCTTGATGGGGATAGCATTAAATTTGTACATGGCTCTGGGTAGTATATTCATTTTGATGATGTTAATTCTACCAACCCATGAACATGGAATATCTTCCCACTTCTTTGTGCCTTTTTCAGTTTCCTTGAGGAGTGACTCATAATTTTAGTATACAAGTCTTTCACTTCTTTGATTAGGTTTACTCCTAGATATTTTATTGTTTTTGTTGCTATAGTAAAAGGAATTGATTTCTGGATTTCAATTTCTTCTAGCTTAGTGTTTGCATAGAGGAATGCCACTGACTTTTGAATGTTAATTTTGTAGCCCGACACCTTACTGTATTTTCTGATGATTTCTAAAACCTTCTTGCTGGATTCCTTAGGTTTTTCTGTGTATACTATCATGTCATCTGCAAATAGGGAGAGTTTGATTTCTTCTCTTCCAATCTGTATCCTTTAATTCCTTGCTCCTGCCTGATTGCTATGGCAAGAACTTCCAACACTATGTTGAATAGTAATGGTGATAGTGGGCAGCCCTGTCTAGTACCTGATCTGAGTGAAAATGCTTCCAGTTTTTCACCGTTGAGTATGATGTTGGCTGTAGGTTTGCTATACATAGACTTCACTATCTTCAGGAATTTTCCATCTATTCCCATTTTTGTAGTGTTTTGATCATAAAGGGATGTTGTATTTTGTCAAAGGCTTTCTCTGCATCTATTGATATGACCATGTGGTTTTTTGGTCTTTCTTTTGTTGATGTGGTGGATCACATTGATTGATTTACTTATATTAAACCAACCTTGCATGCCTGGGATAAACCCCACTTGGTCATGATGAACAATCTTTTTAATATACTGCTGTATCCGGTTGGCTAGAATTTTGTTCAGTATTTTAGCATCTATGTTCATCAGAGATATTGGTCTGTAGTTTTCTTTTTTGGTTGTGTTCCTGTCTGCTTTTGGTATCAAAGTGATGTTGGCTTCATAGAAGCTGGAAGGGAGTATTCCAGTGTCTTCAGTCTTCTGGAAGACTTTTAAAAGTAGAGGTATTAGTTCTTCTTTGAAGGGTTTGTAGAATTCATTTGTAAAACCATCTGGTCCAGGACTTTTATTTTGGGGGAGATTTTTGATAACTTTCAATTTCATTAGCTGTGATGGGCCTGTTCATGTTATCCACTTCCTCTTTACTTAGTTTTGGAAGTTGGTAGGTATCTAGGAAATCGTCCATTTCTTCCAGGTTCTCTAGCTTGGTGGCATATCAACTTTCATAGAAGCCTCGCATGATATGTTGAATTTCTGCGGTGTCTGTTGTGATATCTCCTCTTTCATTTACAATCCGATTTATTTGGGTCTGCTCCCTTTTTTTTTTTTTTTGAGTCTGGCTAAAGGTTTGTCTATTTTGTTCACTCTTTTGAAGAACCAACATTTACTTTTGTATGGTTTTATTTATCTTTTGTATGGTTTTCTTATTCTCAGTGTTATTTATTTCTGCCCTAACTTTAATGATTTCTGTCCTTCTGGTTGCTTTAGGGTTCCTTTCTTCTTCTTCTTCTTCTTCTTCTTCTTCTTCTTCTTCTTCTTCTTCTTCTTCTTCTTCTTCTTCTTCTTCTTTTTCAAGGTCTTTAAAATGTGCAATCAGGCTGTTTATTTGTGCTTTTTCTTGTTTCCTAATATGTGCTTGTATGGCTATGAACTTCCCTCTCAGTACTGCCTTAGCTGTGTCCCAAATATTTTGATAGCTTGTGTCTTCATTTTCATTGAACTCTCGAAAAATTTTGATTTCTTCCTTGATTTTCTCTTTGACCCAGAGGTTGTTAAGAAGTGTACTGTTGAGCTTCCACATTTTGGGACTATTACTAATCTTTTGTTGATTGTTAAGTGTTGGTTTAATTCCACTGTGGTCTGAGAAGATGCTTGGGATGATTTCAATGCTCTTGAATTTGCTGATGCTGTCTTTGTGGCCTAACATATATGGTCTATCCTTGAGAATGACCCGTGTGGATTTGAGTAAAATGTGTATTCCAGTTTGTTGGGATGAATGACTAAAAATATGGAACGCTTCACAAATTTGCATGTCATCCTTGTGCAGGGGCCATGCTAATCTTCTCTGTATCGTTCCAATTTTAGTGTATGTGCTGCTGAAGCAAGCACAAGAGACTACTTTCAAGTTGTAATTTCTCTTGATAACCACACAATAGCTGTTTCATACCATAATCCTGGGACCAGAATTCCTGTTACCTGTCGGTATCAGAATTTAGGTTCCCATGTATTCGCAATAAAATCAGTCTTTTTAAAAGTTTTTTTCTTTATTATCTTTATGTATTGGATACAGACAGCCAGAAATCAAGAGATAGGGGAAGATAGAGAGACACCTGCAGCTCTGCTTCCCACTTACTTCCTGCAGGTGGGGCCCAGGGGCTTGAACCCACCTGGGTTGTTGCTCATTGTAACATGTGCACTCAACCAGGAGCACCACCACTCAGCCCCAATAAAATCCATCTTTTTCTTTATCAAATCAAACCAACAAGCACATGATTACTTCCATTACCCCTACTAATGAAACCTTCACATCATCTGGCTGTCCAGTAAGCTCTTACTTCTTCAGATACCGGGCCAAACTGTATGTCTTTTTTTAAACTTTATTTATTGGATAGAGACAACCAGAAATCAAAAGGGAAGGGGGTGATAGCGAGGGAGAGAGAGAGAGAGAGAGATACCTGCAGACCTGTTTCACCACTTGCAAAGCTTTCCCCCTGCAAGTGGGGACTGGGGGTTCGAACCTGGGTCCTTGCTCATTGTAACATGTGCATTCAACCAGGTGTGTCACCATCCTGCCCCAAAACTGTATGTCTTGTATTGCTCTGTGATCTGTTTATGGTGCCTTGCAATTGATATTCCTAGGGGTTTTATTTTTGGTTTTGGTTTTTTGGTTCATGTTATATCAATACCCACAAATCACAGACTATCTGCTTCAACTACCATCTGATGATTGACTTTCTCCTTTAACTCTCCTACCAAGTGTTCATCTAGGCTGTTCTTGAACACCCTGAATGGCCGAGATGCACCTCCAAAGGCAGGCTATATCATCTTTGGGTGACCTTGTGGTAATAATTTTTTCAGGGCAAAATATACCTCCCTGGGATATATATATAATTTATTTATTAATCAGAGCACTGATCAGCTCTGGCTTATGGTAGTGCAGGGAGTTGAACCTGGGACTTTGAAGCCTCAGGCATGAGAGTTTCTTTACATAACCATTATGCTATCTACCCCTGCCCTCTCCTGGATTTTGCATTATTTTTCTGGATGAATGTTCCCAGAGCCTTCAACTATCTGTTGTTATTTATTTTGAGTGTTCTCACAATCATCATTCCTTTATTTTGCTAGAGCATAAGCTCAGCTCTGGCATACACTGGTGCAAGGGAATGAATTTGGGATCTCAGAGCCTCAGGCATAAAAGTTGTCTGCATAGCCATTATGCTGTCTCCCTGGGTCAGCATGATTCTCTTCCTGGTTGATTCACCATGATCTATAAATACATGCCTTGTATATACCAGAACTAGATAGCTTTCAGGTGAGCTCTGCTCAGCATAGACCAAAGTAGGTCTGTTACCTTCCTTTTTCTTGGGACACTATGTTCTCCATAATAAAACAAAGGACGACAGCATCTTTGTTTGTAGCCTCAACACATTGCTGACACATTGAACTTAAAGACAACTGGGCCTCCTCTTCCAAATTCTACACATGTCACTGCTCAGCTCGCTGCACATTTTACACAATTGTTTTTGGTTTTTTTTTGGGGGGGGGTTAGAGATGAAGCTTTATTTTTATTTTATTTATTTACCAGAATGACACTTGATGAAATTTAGGTCCCAGAGATTCAAGCCCAGATTTTGCCTTCCTGATGCTATGCAAGCCTATATTTAGTTTGCAAGTCCATATGCTTAGACAAACCAGTGGTGAGTCATGTGCTAGCTTTATGACCAAGCTAGTCAGCTTTGCTCTGTTTCATGGTCTCAGACTGCAGCCTTCTTCAAACTTACTATTTATCATCAGAAAAGTTAATAGAAAGAGTACAAATGATTCCAGTGAAAATGTATTTGTCACCACTGGAAAAAATAACTCAGAATCAGGTATCTGCTACATTAAGGATGATGGGTTTGTAATTCCCCCAAGGGAATATTATATCCAAACACCTGTTCCTCAGTTAACAATATTATTTTCTAGAAATAACACTGAGTAGATTTTTCAAAGGCATTTCCACTTAACTTATTTGATCCTTCCAAATCAAAGTAGGTTAAGTATTACCCTTATATATAGATGGAGAAATTAAGATCCAGTAAAGGCATACCTTATCTATAGTTACATGGCTAAGGAGGGGTAGAGGCTCCAAAGTTCTAGGTTCAATCACCTGCACCAACTCAATCCAGAGCTGAACAGTACTCTGGAAAGAAAGAGAGAAAGAGAGAGATAGAAAGGAAGGAAGGAAAGGGGAGTGGAAGAGAGAATAGAAGAGAGAGAGGAAGGAAGGAAGGGAGGCTAGAAGAAAAGGAGAAAAGAGAAGAGGAAAGGAAGGGAAGGGAAGGGAAGGGAGGGAAGGGGAGGGGAGGGGAGGGGAAGGGAAAGGAAGGGAAGGGAGGGAAGGGGAGGGAAGGGAAGGGAAAGGGGAAGGGGAAGGGAAGGGAAGGGAGGGGAGGGGCGGGGAGGGGAGGGGAAGGGAGGGGAGGGGAGGGGAGGAGGACTTTAAATCACTAATATCCATGGAGATGTCCTCTAGAGTTAGACATCATGTCATCTAGATTTTTACACAGGTTTCTCTGAAAACAATTGCTATAGTGCCTAAACCTTGCAATCACAGAGTCATCAAACTCATTGCAATTATTCCAGTGTCTGTAACTTTTGAAATTGGTTAAGCAGCAGCAAATATAATTTACCTAAAGCTACAGTTTCCCCTCTTCAGGTGGGGACTGAGGGCTTGGGGGTTTGAACCTGGGTTTCTGCTCGTGATGACATGTGTGTTCTGCTGAGTATACCACTACCCAGCCTTCTGGCTCCTCCAATTGAATCTTAAAGTTTGGGTAAGAATTATCTATGTTCAGAAGGTTGGGAACAAAGCTGGTATGGCTTGTCTGTGTGACCAGACACAGTTTAAGAATGTGGGAACCCAAACCCACAGGATAACATGGAATTATAATATGTGGTGAGGTCTAATCTGAAAGCTGTGCCATCTCATCTTGGACTTTGGCTCAAACTAACAGGACACCACTGAAGAACGACCCACCCTTGGAACCAACACTGGGCAGAGTTTGATATTTGGAAGCAGAAAGATGGGCTATGAGTTTAAATAATCTAGGAAATTATGAGAGTCTGTGCAAAGAGCATGTGAGAAGCAAAAAGAAAGATCTGATGCAGATGCATCAGATCACTCATATTTAAAAAAAAAAAAGTTGAGACTGTGACCCAGGAAGTGCACAATGGCTAGGGAACTGGACTCACATGGAACACATGAGGTTCTGTGTTCGATCTTCAGCATTATCTGTTCCAGACTGCTGTTCTGCCTTTCTCACCTCAGGTGAACCAATGTATTAGCAGAAGCCAGACTACACTGAAGGTTTCCTAAGGCTCTTTTTTGCTATAAAGTATTTATTTCATACAAAAACTTATTTGATAGAGATAGAAAGGCAAAGATGCTTACTATAGCACCGATGCCTTCCTTCAATCTAGAGGGTGGGAAGGGGGCAGGGACGGTACCTGGCTGTGCACATGGCAAAGCAGCACACTGTAAAATAATTTTTTTTTAAATTTTAAATTGGGAGTTGGGCGGTAGCACAGAGGGTTAACCGCACATGGCTCGAAGAATACGACCGGGCATAAGGATCCCGATTCAAGCCCCTGGCTCCTCACCTGCAGGGGAGTCAGATCACAAGAGGTGAAGCAGGTCTGCAGTGCAGGTGTCTGTCTTTCTCTCCTCCTCTCTGTCTTCCTTTCCTCTCTTGAATTCTCTCTGTCCTATCCAACAATGACGACATCAATAATAATAACTACAACAATAAAACAGGGCAACAAAAAAGAATAAATAAATAAGTAAATATTTTTTAAAAAGAAAAAAATTCTTTTAAAAAATTAAATTATCTTTATTCATTGTATGGCGACAGTCAGAAACCAAGAGGGAAGAGAGAGACAGAGAGGGAAAGAGACAGAGAGAGACACCTATAGCACTGCTTCACCACTTGTGAAGCTTTCCCCCTGCAGGAGGGAACTGGGAGCTCGAACCCGGGTCCTTGTGCACTGTAACATGTAAGCTCCACCAAGTGCACCACCACCCAGCAACTATAAAATCATTTTAATTAAGTTATTTCAAATATAAAAGAATGCATAATAGCAAACACCAAGATTTTTCAATTCGAACAGTATACGTTTCAATTTTTTTTTCAAGTTCTAGAAGTATATATAAAGCTGGATTATTCTTCCATCCCAGTCCTTTTTTCCAGTGGTAGCTACCATATTGAAGTTGTGATGTGCTATCCTTCCTCCTGTTTTTATTTTCATTTTTTATTCATTTATTAGAGACATAGAAATCAAGGAGAGAGAGAGACATCTGCAGCACTGCTTCACTGCTTGTTAAGCTTTCCTCCTGCAGGTGGGGGCCAGGGGCTAGAACCAGGGTCCTTGTGCATGGAAACATGGTCACTCAGTTGAGTGCGTCACCACCTGGCCTCATCTAGCTCTCCAGGCCAATTTTTCTGACAGAAAGAAAGAGACAGAGAGAGAGAGAGAGAGAGAGAGAGAGAGAAATCACACATCACAGCATGGAAACTTCCCCCAGAATGGTAAGGCCCAGACTTGAACCCAGGTGGCATCCATGGCAAGTCAGGTACACTATCCAGGTGAGCTAGCTTGCTAGCCCAGATATAGAAAATTCTAATACTTACCTTTATTTGAACCCCTCAAATTAGTGTTTCATATTTGTGAAGCATTGGTTTATAAAAACCAAATGCCCTGTCTCCAACAAAAGGGAAAGAAGGATTAAACAATTTGCCTAGTAATAATAGTTTCTCCTTCAAAGTTTAGCTGAAATATTAACCACTTTAATGAATGTGTCCTCTACCCCATTGGAATTAATTCCTTTGACAGTCATTTATGAATGCCAAGGCCCTGTACATCAGACCCAGCTCCTGCCCACAGAAATAATTGTTCAATAGTATTTGATAAATGCTCTAATAAAAGTACCCATATTAGATTATTGAGGCCTTTCCCTGGGGCTATTGCAGGCTTTAAAAAGGGACTACTTCTTGGAGGGTGAATCGGAACTCTCAAAACAGACAAGAGAAGGTCAGTGCAGGTAGAGAGACATTGAATGAAGACGGTACGGAGGTTAATAATATTCTGTTGTGATACTGGAGAATGAACCCACCGTCTTTCATATGTGTGATGCCACAGATAAGCAGCTACTCTGAGACATTTTTTTTTATATATATATAAAAAGGAAACACTGACAAAGCCATAGGCTAAGAGGGGTACAACTCCACACAATTCCCACCACCAGAACTCCATATACCATCCCCTCCCTTGATAGCTTTCCTATTCTTTTACCCTCTGGGAGTATGGACCCAGGGTCATTGTGGGATGCAGAAGGTGGAAGGTCTGGCTTCTGTAATTGCTTCCCTGCTGAACATGGGCATTGACAGGTCGATCCATACTCCCATCCTGCCTCTCTCTTTCCCTAGTGGGGTGGGGTTCTGGGGAATCTGAGCTCCAGGACACATTGGTGGGGTTGTCTGTCCAGGGAAGTCTGTAAGCATCCTGCAATCATCTGGAACATGGTGGCTGAAAAGGGAGTTAATATATAAAGCCAAACAAGTTGTTGACTTCTGATACTTTAAGTTTTTTAATGTTTATTTATTCCTTTTTGTTGCCCTTGTTGTTTTACCATTGTTTTGGTTATTATTATCGTCATTATTGATGTCATTGTTGTTGGATAGGACAGAGAGAAATGGAGAGAGATGGGGAAGACAGAGGAGGAAAGAAAGATGGACACCTGCAGACCTGCTTCAACACCTGTAAAGTGACTCCCCTGCAGGTGGGGAGCTGGGGGCTCCAACTGGGATCCTTACACCGGTCCTTGTGCTTTGTGCCACCTGTGCTTAACCCGCTGTGCTACCGCCTGACTCCCCTGAGACTTTTTTACCCTTTGTTTATTATTTATTTATTTAGGATAGAGAAAGAGACAAATTGGGAGGGAAGCAGGAAAGAGAGAGGGAGAGAGAGAGAGAGACCTAGAGGACTACTTCACTGCTTGTGAAGCTTTTCCCCTATAAGTAAGGACCTGAGTCCCTTCTGCCCTATAATGTGTGTGCTGAACCAGGTGCACCACCACCTGGTCCCTCATCCTTTATTTTGGACAGAGAGGAGAGAAGGAGAGACAGAGAGAGGGTCCTCATAGCCTCTCCATGGCCCATACAGCTCCCACAGAGGTGACCATGGTGCCCTCAGGTGGTGTCAGTGTTGGAATCCAGGGTCTTGAGACTGTGCACATAGGAAGATTCTTACTTCACTGGGTGAACTGTGCCCAGCTAACCCCCAGTAATCGTATTTATTTATTTAATTATTTATTTTACCAGAGCACTGCTCAGCTCTGGTTTATGGAGGTGGAGGGAATTGAACCTGGGGCCCTGGAGCCTCAGGCATGAGAGTTTCTTTGCATAACCACTATGCTATCTACCCCTGCCTCAGTAATAGCTTTTAGAAAGACAACTAAGGGGAAATATTGGAGGCAGAGAGAGAAATTGAAAGACCGGAAACAGTTCATGCACAACGTGACACAATTACAGGCATAAGGTACAGGAGGGAAGGATTTTGGCAAGACTCAGGAAATAAATTTAGCAGAACTTGGTGCTTGATTGTACGGGAAAAGAAAGAGCATGGAGGGGGTTGGGCTGTAGTTCAGCGGGTTAAGTGCACGTGGCCCAAAGTACAAGGACCGGCTTAAGGATCCCAGTTCGAGCCCCTGGCTCCCCACCTGCAGGGTGGTCACTTCACAGGCGGTGAAGCAGGTCTGCAGGTGTCTTTCTCTCCCCCCCCCTCTGTATCCCCTCCTCTCTCCATTTCTCTCTGTCCTATCCGGCAACAACAATAACAATGACAATAATAATAATAACGAACTCAAGGGTAACAACAACAAGGGCAACAAAATGGGAAAAATGGCCTCCAGGAGCAGTGGATTCGTAGTGCAGGCACCGAGCCCCAGGGATAATCCTGGAGGCAAAAAAAAAGGAAGGAAGGAAGGAAGGAAGGAAGGAAGGAAGGAAGGAAGGAAGGGAAAAAGAGCATGGAGGAGTTGAGATGACTGTCAAAGAAGTGGGCAGTGAGGCTACTAAAATAGGAGATACCATGCAGAAAATTGGAGTAGGCTTAAGTAAGAGGGGTTCACTGTTCCCTTGGAGGTAATTTGAGTAGGTGGTAAGTCTCTGCTAAGCGGTCTTGCATGATTTCCCTTTCTAGGTTAGAAAGCATCCCTTTGGGCAGGGTAGTGGTACACCTGTAGAAAGCACACATTTCCATGTGCAAGGACCCAGGTTCAAGCCCCTATACCCCACCTGCAGAAGGTAGCTCCAGAAGTAGTGAAACAGGTGTCTCTCTATCTCCCCCTCCCCTCTAAAGGTCACTCTGTCTCTATCAAAATAAATAAATATTTATCTTAAAAGGAAGAGGGGAGTGAAATAACTCACTGTTTTGCCATGTGCATGACCCAAGCCCAACCCCCACCACATTAAAAAGAAGCTTTGAGTACACACATTGCAGTATGCAAGGACCCATGTTCAAGCCCCTAATCCCCACCTGCAGGGGTGGGAGCTTCACAATAGTGAAGCAGAGCTGCAGGTGTCTCTTTCTCTCTCTCTCTCTCTCTTTCATGCTCTGTCTCTCCCTTCCCTCCGGATTTCTATTTCTATCCAAAATTAATAAATAAAAGAAAAACATTTTAAAAGAGAAACCACTCATCCCTCTGAATTTCATAGCATAAAATACATTCTTTTTTCATATTAAAATATTTGAATCTGCTATATTTATGTTTGCCTCTACTTCTCCCACCCCACTCCCAATCCTGGGACTTGAACTTGTAGAATTTCACTGCTCTGGCCATTTGATTAATTCAGTAGTTCAGACGCAGAGTAACATCCCAGCATGGGGTGCTTTCTCCTGCTGCCACAACTGTTCCCAGGTGGTGCCAGGGCTGAGCCCTAGCAAGTAAGCTATGTGCCCAGTGAGCGATTTCTCTAACCCTGTCCCTGCCTTAGAACTTAGAGGAAAAATCACTAGATTTTTGTCTATTGGCATATTACCCTTGCTTCAGTAACTTCCATACCAAAAGACTGCAGTTCCAGTTTGTGTTCTTGGGAAGGGAAACTAGGTAGCATAGTGGTTATGCAAAGAGACCCTCAAGCCTCAGACTCCAAAGTCCCAGACTTAATTCCCACCATACCACCATAGGCCAGAGCTGAGCAGTGCTATGGCAAAATAAATTTAAAAAAAAAAATTTTTTAAGTTTGCATTCTTGGAATGGCAGATGCTAGAAACTGTCAGCCAACACTTAGCAGAACAATGAGCAAAACTGTGAGGGGCTTACATAAAATATCTTGAGAATTTGACCTTGTGCCTTCCCTGGTGTTCATCTGTCTTTTAAGCCCTCTGGCAAGATAGTGGGGCTGCGTTTTACAGGCAGAGCAGCTTAAGTCCAGGGCACCAGAATAACTTCCCTGTGGGCCCCTGGTTTGCAGCGCAGCCTGTCCCTTTTATGATGCTGCTTTGCCAGAATAAACCAGGCGGGTGGTCGTGTCTTATAGTTTCACTGGGCTGGAGAGAGTCCTCCAGAGGGGCATGCCCTGTGAACTGGACACATCAGCTCAGTCGTCTGGGACACAAGGCCCAGGTAAGCGCCAGGGAGCCGAGGTGGGGGCAGCGGGTGTGCACCCCCAGGGTGCAGACCAGTGATGCCCAGCAGTGCAGGGCGCCTTTGGGACACCGGGCTGCCTGTACACCTTGCTCTGCAGTCCCCAGAAGTCTGCAGCCTCCATTCCGGGGGCTGAAGACTGAGGTCGTGGAAGAGAACAGCACCTCCACCCCTTGAGGCTCCCAGAGGGGAAAGCCCTGTTGGGGAGCCTCACCTGCCACTTCTCCTAGTCTCCTGGTTTCCTGGTCTCCTGCGGGCACAGAGTCCTTTGGTTGGTTTTTTGTTGTTTTTGTTTGTTTGCTTGTTGTTTTTCCCAGAGCACTGCTCAGCTATTGCTTATGGGGGGGGGGGGGTTGAACCTGGGACTTTGGAGCCTCAGACATAAGAGTCTTTTTGCAAAACCATTATGCTGTGTCTCTCCCCCCCCACACACACACACACACTGTCTGGTCTTTTGCAAGCCCAGGGGGCGGGGCGGGGGTGGGGGTATCCCAGAGCGCCCCTGCAGGGGAGAGGGAGAGACTTGCGAGGGCCTGCCCCTCCTCCCCTGCCCCGCCCCCTCTGCCTCCCCGGGCGAAGGGCAAGGAGTTTGGGTCCCGGTGTCGCCATGGCGGGATCACACTGGGAATCGGTGGAGCAGTGCTTGGAAAAGCACTTGCCAGCTGCAGACCTGCGGGAGGTGAAACGCATTCTCTATGGCAAGGAGACCAGGTCAGGGACCCATGGGCTGGGAGGCAGGAAAACTTTGGGGAGCGAATGGGAGTCGAGTGTCTGTCTGGAGGCCCTGAGGGACAACTTAGGGTGGTGCTGAAGGGGTCCCAGGGACCAGCGGTGACAGATTCTGAGTTGGCAAGGAGAAGCTATAGTCGGGAGGGTTCATAACCTGGGAGTGACCATTACACACTTCCAGGGTGGCCTAGAATTAGAAAATGTCAGGGTGTTTGCTTGCTTGCTTGCTCGCTTGCTCGCTTGCTTGCTTGCTTGCTTGCTTGTTTTCTTGTCACCAGAGCTTTCTCTGTGGCCACTCAACTTTCCTTGCTTACCTTTAGTGATTAGATCTCTCTGGAGGGCCAGGCCAAATCACACTTATACCTATTCCTGTGACCAGGGGAGTGCTTCAGCAGATCAAATGCATGCTCTGCCAACCTGAGGATCCAGGTTCGCTACTTGGCACTGCACAGGGCCAGCATATCACTCTCTTTTCTTTCATTAAGTGCATCTTTTAAAAACAAAACAAAAAACGTGGTCCGGGAGGTGGCACAGTGGATAAAGCTCTGGACTCTCAAGCATGAGGTCCTGAGTTCAATCCCTGGAAGCACAAGTACCAGAGTGATGTCTGGTTCTCTCTCTCTCCTCCTATCTTTCTCATGAATAAATAAATAAATAAATCTTAAAAACAAAACAAACAAAAACCTCATTCCCATAGCTAGAAACTATAGCTTGAGACATCCTCTTGCTGTGGGGCTTTCTCTGGGAGTCTCAACTCTAAGAGACACCCCCCAATGATGAGTCTATACTGGTGCAGAAGCTTGAATGAGGTGGGTGGGGGTGAGGCTGGGCATATTCTCCTAGGAGAAAAACAAAGCAGAACTCAAGGGCATCAGGGAGAAGTAAAGCTCAAGAGTTTTGGGAAAAGAAGCAGACTTTCCCACATGATTGGCTAGTAGGAGCACATTTTAGAGATCTAAGTAAGGACTACTTTGCAGAGAGACTTTATGTGAACTAACGGGTTATTCAGGGGCAAAGAGGGATTGCAGTGAAATAGAAGTCCATGCTCATTAGCCAATGACCAACAGGCCTTAGCATGGGGTTAGGCTGTTTGTAACTGAGTAACTACCCTGGCCCTTCCTCTTTTTTCCTGCTCCCTTTTCTTGGTTCTGTTCTACTTAGCACTGACCCCCTTCCAAGCTTTACCTCCAAGGTATAACCCTTTGTATTTGTTCATGCCTCACAGTTGGATGGAACTGGACTACAAAGAGGATTGTAAACTGAAGGTAGATAATATCCAGTCTTAGGCCAGGTGGTGCTGTACCTGCTTAAGCACACACATTACTATACATAAGGACCTGGGTTCAAGATCCTGGTCCCTACTTGCAGGGGGAAAGCTTCACAAGTGTTGAAATAGGGCTGCAGGTCTCCCTCCCCCCCCCCTCTCTCTCTCTCTCTCTCTCTATATATATATATATATATCCCTCTCCTCTCAATTTCTGCCTCTATCCAATAGTAAATAAAAAATACTTTAAAAAATTACTAATCTCTAAAAAAAAAAAACCTTTTGCACTTCTACTCATTCCTCACAACCTGATTCAAATGGTTATGAACATCTGGTAGTCCCCTGAGTCCTCAGACTATCTTAGGTGTCTCTTGCTACACTCCAGCAAAACCACCTCTCCAGGTTTTTGGTTTTTTTCCAGAGCACTGCTCAGCTCTGGTTTATGGTGGTGTGGGGGATTGAACCTGAGACTTTGGAGCCTCAGGCATGAAAGTCTGACAATCCAGATATTAAGGGTGACAGAGGAAAACTAACCACCTGTGTAGAGTGTACAAAGGGATGGAGTATAGGTCTCCTTTCTTTTTAAAAAATATTATTTATTTATTCATTTTTATTTTATTTATTTATTCTACTTTTTTTTTTTACTAGAGCACTGCTCAGCTCTGGCTGATGGTAGTTGGGGGATTGAATCTGAGACTTTGAAGCCTCAGGCATGAGAAGCTCTTTGCGTAATCATTATGCTATCTACCCTTACTTGTTATTCACTCATTATTGGATAGAGACAGAGAGAAGTTGAGAGGGGAAGGGAATATAGAGAGGGAGAGAATCAGAGAGACACCTGCAGACCTGCTTCACCACTCATGAAGCTTTCCCCCTGAATGTGAGGACCAGGGGCTCAAACCTGTGTCCTTGCACTCTGTAATGTGTGCTCTTTTTTTAATATTTATTTATTTCCTTTTTGTTACCCTTGTTGTTTTTATTGTTGTTGTAGTTATTATTGCTGTTGATGTCATCATTGGATAGGACAGAGAGAAATGGAGAGAGGAGGGGAAGACAGAGAGGAGGAAAGAAAGATAGACACCTGCAGACCTGCTTTACCGCCTGTGAAGCGACTCCCCTGCAGGTGGAGAACCAGGGGCTCGAACCGGGGTCCTTACGCAGGTCCTTGCGCTTTGCACCATGTGCACTTAACCCACTGTGCTACCACCTGACTCCCCTGTAATGTGTGCTCTTAACCAGGTGTACCACCACCTGGCCCCAGGTCTTTTTTCTTAAAATAAATAAATAAATAAATAAATAAATAAATAAATACAGTATTTGTTTATTATCAGAGCACTACTCAGCTCTGGCTTATCATTGTGCCAGGGATTGAACCTGGGACCTAGGAACCTCAGGCAGGAGTTTTTCTTGGTTTTGTTTTTGTTTTTCCTTCTGGGTTATTGCTGGTGCTTGGTGCCTGCACTACGAATCCATTGCTCCTGGAGGCCATTTTCCCCATTTTGTTGCCCTTGTCGTTACCCTTGCTGTTGTCATTATTATTGTTGTCATTGCTGTTGTTGCTGCTGGATAGGACAGAGAGAAGTCAAGAGAGGAAGGGAGACAGAAAGGGGGAGAGAAAGATAGACACCTGCAGACCTGCTTCACTGCCTGTGAAGGGACCCCCCCCCCACAAGTGGGGAGCTGGAGCTCAAACCAAGATTCTTATGCCGGTCCTTGTGCTTTGCAGCATTTGTGCTTAACCTGCTGCACTACTGCCTGACCCCCAGGCAGAAGTCATTTTGCATAACCATTATGCTATTTCCTTGGACCCCACTCCACCCTACCTTTTTAAAATTTCTTTAAGATCCACATATTTCTTTTTATGAGAGAAAGATGAAGCAGGGTCTTTCCCAAATTTTTCATATATATGGTGGTCCTGGGGGTTGAACCTGGGACCTGGAGCAACAAATCCTACTGTGTGCTAATAGGCTAACCCCACTGTGCTTGCTTGCTTGCTTCTGATTGTTTCCCTCATGGGAGAGACTCAAACAGCTTTAACAGAGCATTGTGGCAGACACCACCCAAGCCCTATTTTCCTTTAACTGGGAAAGGCATCTGGAAACAGAACAGAGTACTGTCATATGTGTAACACACACACACACACACACACACACACACACACCATGAATAGAAAAAAAATCACTGAAAAATCACATAATGTGTTCCCCACCACCACCATCTATTTTTCTTTTGGTGTATTCAAACCTAAGTCAACCATATTTCTAAAAAGGATTCCTTACATCCTAGTCTAAAACTAAACTGTGGTGTGTTTTAAGATTTATTGCTCATACAATGAACCTGAAGACGTCTGGCATATCTGTTCTGCAATGAGTGTGGGGATACTGAGGACCCTTGGCTGACAGAAATACTTCCCCCTTGTCACCAATTCACAATACACTGTATATATTTTTTTCTTTCTTACAGCCCCTTGCAAGAGCCTTAGTGACTTGCCATCGTCACAAAGGTTCATCTCATGGCTTCATAATTACCAGCTTTTCCCACCCACATATTTGTGGAAACACATCAACGTGTTTTTAAAGAAAGTTTCTGTCTGAGATTTCAGCCTAGACACTGAGCTGGGACAGAGAGGGGAGCTCCATTTTCATCTGCCCCCTTCACCCCATTTCCAGTGTTTGCTTTTTCCCCCGTGAGCATGGGTTTCTTTGGTAGCAAAGTCGCAGCTTAATTATTTAAAACACTGATGGTAAAGAGCCATTAGAGGGGGAAAGATGGATTTCCAAAAGACAGAAGTTGCCAGGAGTCAAGAGCTGGGTTCCCTGGGGCAAGGGCTGCCTTGACTTCAGGTCAGAGAGGTATGTGAGGTTGTTATGCCCACCATTTCCCGGAGCTGAGCCTTTTGTGGGTACTGCATCTGTTTGTGGAATGAGGCTTGGGGCAGGACACAGCTTGGCCTGCAGGGTCTTGGCCTAGGACAGTGTTCACAGGGAGCAGGGATGGGGGTCTAGAGGCAACAAAGAAGCAGAGCCTCACTCACTGACATGGTTGATGGTGGTGGAAAGGAGGGCAAAAGCACAGCTGTGGACAGTGAGCACAGAGAGGATGCTGACCAGGAACCAGTTATGGAAGAACCAAGCACTGTCCCTCCTGACATCTTCCTGAGTGGAGTGTCCAGCCCCCTGGCCTAAGGGAAATGGCTGTGAGCCCTAACAAGGGTCTAAGAGGAGGCAGACATCCTCTTCTCCAGTTCCTGTCCTCCACAGAGACCTGTCCTGAGGCAGAGGCCTGCTGAGGGCTGAGGGGCTGGGGGATGTGGGGGTAGCCTCTACCTTAGGGTAGGAGCAGTGACTCTGAGCCAGCCTTTGATGGGAGGCAAGGTGTGGGCACTGCTGCTATTTCTAACCTGCAGAGGAACGGAGCCCTGAATAGTTGAAAAGCAGGCTGATTGTCAGGGGCGGAACCGAACTTAGAGCTGTCAGGGCCTTCACAGGAAAAAGCACCTGGCAGGAGGCGGAGACAGGGGGGCTCGGGCTGACAGGCCTGTGATTTTTGAAAGAAACGTCTTTAAAAAAGTGATTTGAAGTAGGAGAGAAATATTATTATTAGATAATGGCTGTCAGGTTATTTTTTGATGTGTTCTCTTGTGTATTTCATAACCGCCTCGTACTTAGATGGTAAACCCTTCCTGGGTGGAGACCACATCCCCGAGTCCCTGCAGATGCCAACTCTGTCCTGGGTGCACAGCAGGTGTTTACTCTGTGACCAGTGGTCACTCCAGAGCGAGCCATTCATAAATAATTCACTGGTTTTTGTTAATAAACCACAAACCAGGGAGAGCTCTTGGCACTTTGGTCTAGTGACTTGGGGCTCATCCAGCCCACACAGAAGGGGGACATGAAATTGTCTCTCTCACACATACACATTCACACCAATGACAGCAGCCTCGGGGTCACCAGACATTTAAATCCTTAGTGGCAGAGGGACACAAGACTCTCTGCCATGCCCGCCACTCCTGACTCCTCCACTTGGCCACCTCCTGGTTCTCAAAGTCTGTTCTTTCCTGTCACAACCTGTCTGTCCCCCCTATGCTAAGCACTGAGCCCAGTTCACAGACACTCTTAGGAATTCGGCACCTCCACTCCATGCTCAGTGCAGGCCTTTTAATCCCTCAAAAACATCTACCTCTTGACAAGTGGCCTGGATTTTCCCCTGTGCTCCCTAACTGCCAGATGTAACCCTGTCACCTGTCTGGCCACTGTCAAGTGAAGTCCAAACTTATTGGAGTGTCCATTCTTGGCTGGGCTGAGGTCTCCCATGAAATCCCCACAGCCCTAGACAGATCCATTTGCCACCTCCTTCTCCTCCTTCCCCTCTTTTTTCTCCTCCTCCTCCACCTTCAATTTATTTATTTATTTATTTATTTATTATCTAAATTTATCTAATAGCAACATCTAGAAATAGAGATGGAAGGGGGAGATAGAGAGGGAGAGAGACAATTGCAGCACTGCTTTACCACTCACAAAGCTTTCCCACTGTAGGTGGTGACTGGGGGCTCAAATCTGAGTCCTTGTGCACTGTAACATGTGCGCTGAACCAGGTACAACAACACTGGGTCCCTCAATTTATTTATCTGTTTGTTTGTTTGTTATTGTTTGTATATCAGTGAAAGAAAGAGAGTGAACCAGAGCACAGTCTTGGCATTTCCAATTCTGGGACTTGAACTTGGAACCTCATGATTGAGAATCCAACACTTTATCCACTGTGCCACCTCCCAAGCTACCTCCCATCCCATCTGCCTTCTTGCCAATACATCAGCACCTATTCTCCCCCACCCCCTTGTCTTTTTTGCCTCCACAGTTATTGTTGAGGCTCGGTAACTGTGCTACGAATCCATTGAACCTGTGGCCATTTTTTCGATTTTATTGGATAGGACTGAGAGAAGTTGAGAAAGGAGGGGAAGATAGAGAGAGGGACAGAAAGATAGGCACTGCAAACCTGCTTCACCATTTGTGAAGTGACCCCCCCTGCAGGTGGGGAGCTGGGGGCTCCAACTGGAATTCTTGGACTTAGTACTATGTGCGCTTAACCTGGTGCACCACTGCCTGGCCCCTCAGCACTTTTTTTCTGACAGAGAAATGACAATGGGGAGCTGTTAACAGACCTTAAACTGTCTTCTTCCTCTCCCCCTGTCTAGGAAGCTGGATCTGCCCTCCAGGGCCTGCCAAACCGCCTTGGAAGGGGAATTTGAACTGCAGGGGTATGCCTTCGAGGCTGCGGTGGAGCAACTCAGGCACCCTCGGATCGTGCGTGTGGGGCTTGTTCAGAACAGAACACCCCTCCCTGCAGACACCCCAGTGGCCAAACAGGTATAGTCTCTTGTGTTCACAATTCCATATATCCACAAGTGCACAGTGGCTGCTCTCTGTTTTGAGCACCATCCACAGGTCCACAGGCACCTTGAAGCAGTCTCCTGGACCTCTCTGTCCAACCCCCCTCCACACACACACACACACACACACACACACACACACACACACACACACACATATTCTGCTCCTGCATGTCTCTGGTTCTTTCTCTTCTGACTCCTACCTTTCTCTGCCTGCTGCCTCTCAGTCTGTCCTGTATTTCCACCTTCCCCTTCTCTTCTTTTTAATTTTAATGTTTTATTTATTTATTTATTATTGGATAGAGATAGAGAGAAAGTGAGAGGTGTGGGAGAGGTAGAGAGGGAGAGAGACAGAAAGATACCTGCAGACCTGATTCACCACTCGTCAAGCTTTCCCCCTGCAGGTGGGGACCAGGGGCTTGAACCTGGGTCCTGGCTCACTGTAATGTGTGTGCTTAACTAGGTGCACCACCACCTGCCCCCCTTCTTCTCCAATGTTTCCCTGACCGGTCGTGAGTGTGCCCTTGCGACTGGCTCACACTCTCTCCATGGAACTCTGCCTCTTGGCCTCTTGCCACAAGGCCACCTGCCAGAACACACTAGCCAGGACCTGTCCCTGTCCCTGTCCCTGTCCCTGACTTTCTCTGCCTTGATCCAAAGGGCAGGGAGGCACCATGCCCCAGTGGCTGTCAACTGATGGTGCCTGCAGGGCTGTGGGAATATGATAGGCATTTGCTTATAATCTTTCGGGTGATATGCATGTGACAGCATTCTGTATTTCCCTAAAGAAACATGTTGTCACAGGTGCAGGTGACTTGTTGTATACACTCTTCACAGCCTTCATCCAGCTGTTCACATATTCAGGGTGCTCTCTGTGGAGGTCCCCTTGGGTAACAGCTCACTGATGTGTTCATTCTTAGGGAGCCACAAACTCATGCTTTGCACCCCGTCAGCATCCAGAAAATGTCCATGGAGGCCCCAGTGTGCATGGCCCTGGAGAGGGGGGTATTTAAGAGCTGGTCCTCTCTGGCCTTTTTTTTTTTTCCTTCCAGGGTTATCACTGGGGCTCACTGCCAGCACTATGAACTCACTGCTCCCAGAGGCCATTTTTTCCATTTTATTGGATAAGACAGAGAGAAATTGAGAGAGAAGGGGAAGATAGATAGGGAGAAAGAAAGAGACATACCTGCAGCCCTGCTTCACTGCTTGTGAAGTGTTCCCTCTGCAGGTGGGAAGCCAGAGGTTCAAACCCAGACCCTGTGCATGTCCTTGTGCTTTGTACTATATGCACTTAACCAGGTACATCACTGCCTAGCCCCCTCTCTGGCTGTTCATCCTGGATCCTCGGGTTTTCTCTGAGTGTCTCCTGGGAGCCAGGCTCATGTTGAGAACACAGAAAATGGGGGTTCTGGCCTCCCGCCCCCAAGAGGTACATGGGGTCATAGGCATGGCAGGCAATGGGGGGGGGGGGGTAACAGCGCGGTGAGAACAGTGCTGCCATGGAGGTGTTTGCAGGCTGGGGGTGCAGAAGGACCTCAGTGCCTATCCTTGACCTGGACAGTTAATATGTGTGGGATGGGGGGACTGGAGAGGAGGTGGGGAGATAGGTGGCAAGAGGAGAGGAATCCCATTTCCAGTGGTGAAGGCTGAAACAAAGGAGGGTGAGTCATCAGTGATAGGACACAGGACATCCCTACATCTCCCTAAGATAAGTCTGAAAAACACTCACCCCCACCATCATGCACCAGGACATGAGAGAAAGAGAGGGAGAGGGGAAGGGAAGGGGAGGGGGAGGGAGAAGGCGAAGGAGAAAGAGAGAGAGGCTGGGTCATGGAGCACCCAGTTAAGCACACATAGTACTATGAGTAAGGGTATGTGCAAGGACCTGGGTTTGAGTCCCTGCTCCCCACCTGTAGCAGGAAGCTTCATGAGCAGGTCTATGGGTATCTGTCTTTCTCTCTCCCTCTGTCTCCCACTCCTCTCTCAATTTCCCTCTGTCTTATTGAATAGGAAAAAATAATAATAAGGCCACTAGAAACAGTGGATTCATAGTGCCAGAGACTGGAGGCAAAGAGAGAGAGAGGGGGAGAGGGAAAAGGAGAGGGAGAGAGGAAGAGGGAGAGAGTTTGAGAGGCCAGAACACTGGCAGGAATTGAAGCTAGGGCCCCAGCCTCTGAGCCACCCTCCACTGTCCCTATAGAGGCATCTTATCATGCACCCAGCAACCTTTCAGGTCAGGCAGGCAGTGTTCCCCTCACTGGATGAGGCTCCAGGCTCAGTGAGGCTGTACCCAAGTGTGTATGGGTCCTCGGTCTCTGCAAGTCCATTATTTATTACCTGGCTTGGTCCTGATGAGAGCACCAAGTATTAGAACACCCCTACCTGACACATCTTATAGCTTGTTGAGTGGGGATATGGCTCTCCATGAGTGTTGGCATGAGTTCTGCTAGTGGTCTCAACCAATAGAAATCAATCTAGTCTAATTCATTCTTTGTTTTGTTTTTTAATATTTTTTAAGAATTTTATTTATTTATTCATTCATGAGAAAGATAGGAGGAGAGAAAGAACCAGACATCACTCTGGTATATGTGCTTTGAGGGATCAGGACCTCATGGTTGAGAATCCAATGCTTTGTCCACTTTGTCACCTCCCAGACCACATTTGTTAATATTTTATTGGGGGAGGTTATTTACAGAAAATGCAATTATTGAGACATGTAAAATTTCTGTTTTCTGCAAACCACGCTCACCTAATCCATTGTTGTTGTAGTTATTATTATTGGATAGAGACTGAGAGAAATTGAGAAAGGAGGGGAAGGAAAAGAGGGAGAGAGACAGAGAGATAACTGCAGCACTTCTTCACCACTCATGAAGCTTTCCCCTTGCAGGTGGGGACCAGGGGCTTGAACCTGGGTCCTTGTGTACAGTAATGTGTACACTTAAGCAGGTGCGCCACTGACCAGACCCCATCTAATCTATTCTTTTTAAATGTCCAGGTGTCTGCCCTTCACAGCCGCATAGAGGCTATTGCAGAGGTGGCTGCCATGTGTGGAGTTAACATCATCTGCTTCCAGGAAGCGTGGAGTAAGTCTTACAGCCCCCAGCTCTCTCTGCAGCCTTGGGGCAGTAATGTATTACCTCCCTGTCACCAACAGTGTCTGCTACGAGTGGTTTCTTTTTCATCTCTGTTCTTTCCCATTAATAGAAAAGCTCTTTGTCAACACCTGAAACCCTGGGACCCCACTACCTTGTTGTGTCTTGTAATCAGTTCTCCCTCCCCAATTGTTCTGACTCTAGTCACTCTTTCCTCACTCCAGGGCACTTACCACTGCCCTGGTCTGAGGCACCTTTTGTTCTCTCCTCTGCATCTATAATTGCTGCCAGTTGGTCTCCTTATGCCTTCTAATTGGTTCTCTATATCTAAGAAAGATCTCTGTAAATCACAGTTCTTCACTGCAGTCAGTTCCTCATTTCCACCTCTGGGTCTCATCTCTACTAGACTCAGTCCTGAACTTCCTGGTTCCAACCTTTCATCCAGCTCAGTCTCCAGATCTCAATCTAGCACCTACCTTCCCAATTAAAGTTGTTCAGTTGTTATATACTTTAGTACTATGTGAATTTTTTTTCTGGATTTCATGTTTACCAAAATGATAGATTCTTGTGATTTAGAGTTCACAACAGAACTACAAATGAATCCACAAGGTCCATTATCAAAGCAGATCTATCCTCACCAGGGCCAACCACTTTCAATTCTTAGCTGATCTGGTTGGATTTTATTATGAATCCACTACTCCTGGCAGCCATATTTTTTCCATTTTATTGACTAGGACAGAGATAAATTGAGAGGGGAGGAGGGAGGTAGGGAGAGAGAAAGATAGGCACCTGCAGACCTGCTTCACTGCTTATGAAGCGTTCCCTTTGCAGGTGGGGAGTGTGGGCTTGAACTTGGATCTTTGCATGGATCCTTGCACTTCTTACTATGTATGCTTCACTGGATGTGCCACCTCCCAGCCCCTTCACTTTCTTATCATTGTCTGTTAACTTCCATCAAAGGAAGATAGTCCTTTCTCTCCTTCTGCCCCCTCTGGACATACACCTTTCCTATTCCATGCTCCATCTAATATCTGCCCAGCCATTTGGTAGAAGGTGACAGATTTATGTGATCTGAAGAGAAACCAGAGTATTGCCATTTGGTAAACACAGATTTCTTCATGAATAGATGTCAGGTTTTTTCTGGAGTTTGTTTGGTTTTCTCTCTACTGACCACAAATTCTACCCAAACCTTCTTTAAGTCTCCTAAGTCTCCTGGTGAGGCTTATACAACATGAAGCAATCTGTCCATTCCATTTCCTGAAAGCCATGTGTCTCAGAGTCTTCTGCATTCCTGGTGTGAATTAGCTGCCTCTGTCATCCTAGGGATTCCCTTTACCTTGCTTTTGAAATTCTTTCTATCCCATCTTTCTTTTTTCTTGGTCAACTCCTTTATTTTGGCTAGATAGATAATATATAAGAGGATATAGAAGGTAAAGTTTTTGAGACCTTGCATACTTGAAGATACATTTATCCTGTGACTCTTTTAGTAGTCTGGTTAGTTGTAGAAATCTTGGTTAGAAATGTTTTTCTTCAGAGGGGTGACTGTGTAGCTCCATTGTCTTCTGGTTCCAGATGTTACTGATGTTCTCTGATTCTTTTACTTTTCATAACAGTGTGTGCTTAACCCCCAGTTTTTGACACTCTACTTGGTGTCCCTAAGGTCTGGACCCTCTATTTAACTCTCTTTGAAAAAGCAGCCACCAGCCTCCTGTTAGAGTGGGAAAGGTATAGCCCAGCCCATGCGGTGGAGGAGGCTCTGGGCTTCTAGCTGATTCTTAAACAGACCTTTCACCCATTCTTCTTGTCCTCTCTCCCTGCTTACCCACCTTCAGAGCCCAGCAGTGCCCTGGCTCCTGAGCTTCTAAGGGGTCTGTGGGAGTGAGTGGGGTACTTCCTGGCTTTGTCCATTGCATGGGAACTCAATTTTCTAAGATATTTATGCAATCTCTGCTTTCCAGTGTACCATGTTTTCTTGCTATTTCAGAGCCCCAGTACCTTTGTACAAAAGTTCTTCTACTGCCTATAATGGTAGGGGTTTTAGGAAAGAACAAAGATATATCTGTGGTCTGCTACCTGTACCCAGAAACTCATCCCATGTTTCACATTTCTCTTTACTTAATGACCATTATTTCTCAGTTCTCCAAGCATTAGGAGAGGCTCAGATGCCCCCAAGAGTAAAGGGAAATCTACATGTACTTACACTTGTTTCTGTAACACCTGACTGATTTTTTTTTTAACCAGAGCATTAATCAGCTCTGGTTTATAGTGGTGTGGGGATTGAACCTGGGACTTTGGAGGCTCAAGGAGGAGAATTTCTTTGCATAACCATTATGCTATAATACCTGATTCATCTGTATCCTCCATTAGAATGTAAGCTCCATGAGGTTAGTGACTGAGTAGTGGGGCTTTTTTTTCATCCCATTCCCCATCACTTTATTTTTTACATTAAAAAATCCAATTATGGTAAATATATATGACATAGTATTTCTGACCTTTATTGCTGATAAGTATACAAGTCAGCGGTGTTGTGTACATTTACAAAGTTGTGGGGCCAGGCAGTGTCGCACCTGGTTAAGCGCCCACAGTAAAGTATACAAGAACCCAGGTTCAAGCCCCTGGGCCCCACTTGCAGGGAGAAAGCTTCATGAGTGCTGAAACAGGGCTGCAGGTGTCTCTCCGTTTCTTTCCTTCTCTGTCTCCCCCCTCTCAATTTCTCTCTGTCTCTACCCAATAAAATAAATAAATAAATAACAAAATTGTGTAATCATCACACTACCAATACTCAAAACTGTTTCATCACCTCCAACAAAAACTCTGTAGCCACTTAGCCATAACTCCCCCTAACCTCCATCGCCCCAGATGATCCCTATTCTCCTATGAATTGATCTATTCTGGGTATATACAGAAGTGGAGTAAGATAGCATTGGCCCTGTGGTGTCTGACTTCTTTCACTTAATAAGTTTTTAAGGTCCATCCCTGTTGCTGCATGTGTCCAAATCCCATCCCTCATATGGTGTCTACTGTTCCTTCATTCCATTTCTATCTTTAGTGGCAAGGACAGTCCTTTGTATAAAGACACTGAAAAGTATTTACTGGTGGTTTGGTCAATTTATTTCCTATGTTGAATCTGGAAACTCTTCATTCATCCAGCCCTTGTAGATTCTCACCTCTGGGGAACCCAGAGAACTTCTCTGTGCAGAGTTGAGCAATCTGTCCTACTGATATTACAACCACACGGGATTATAATTCAGCTCCTGGATTATAACTCCCTCCCTCTTTCACCACTCTCACCTCTCACCCCCACTTTTAGATTGGCAGCTCTGAGTCTGTAGACACATGAAGACTCTATCTAATACATGTGAGAATCCCTTTCCCCTTTTAACTTGAAAACTGAGGTTGGGACTTTGCAGCTTGCCTCCCCCAGCCTCCATTCCAAATCCTTCTTTTGAAGATTGGTTTACATTAGAGCAGTTGTGTAAACAGGAAGAGGAGTCATTAAAATGGAAATGGAGAAATCTGGAATGCTTAGCAACCTGAAATGATATCAGCATGGAGGGTTTTATTCTCCTGGGACATTTGAGTCTTTCTTAATGCTCTGAAAGCTGAGAATGAATGGTCATTAAGGGACATTTTTGTTATCAACAATTTTTTTGTTGTTATTTCCTTAAAATAGTTCATCTCTCTCTGCAGAGAGATCCTGGGGATTCTTGCACCCAGGCTCTTAAGACTGTGACTGGAAGAGCCTGCTCCCACTTGGCTTGTACACCGATACCCTGGGTATGCATGATGGTAACAGTGCCACTTGGTGGTCTCCTTGCACCAGAACCACCTTAGAACCAGGCCTCTGTGGTGGGAAAGAATTGTGAGGGTAGATCTCTTCCTTTCTTTCTTTTTCTTTAATGAGGATTAATGGTTTACAGTCAACAGTAAAATACAGTAGTTTATACATGTGTAACATTTCTCAGTTTTCCACATAACAGTGCAACACCCCCCCCAGGTCCTCCTATGCCGTCATGTTCCAGGACCTGAACCCTCACCCTTCACCCCAGTCTTTTACTTTGGTTCAATACACCAAACCCAATCCAAGTTCTGCTCTGTGTTTTCTTATTTTTCAGCTTCTTTTTTTAAAATTAGTGATTTAATAATGATTGGCAACATTCTGGGATAAAAGGGGTACAATTCCATGTAATTCCCACCACCAGAGCACCATATCCCATCCCTTCCATTGGGAGGTTCACTATTCTTTATACCCCTGAGAGTATGGACCAAAGATCTCTATAGGGTGCAGAAGGTGGGAGGTCTGGCTTCTCTAATTGCTTATGCACTGGACATGGGCATTGTCAGGTGGATCCATACCCCCAGCCTGTTTCTGCATTTCCCTAGTGGGGTAGGGTTCTGGGGAGGTGGAGTTCCAGGACATATAGGTAAAGTTGTCTGCCTGGGGAAGTCAGGTTGGTGTCATGGTAGTAGTTTTCAACTTTTCTCTACCAGTGAGATCATCCCATAGCCATCCTCTTTCTGACTTATATCACTTAATATGACTCCTTCAAGTGAGGTAGCTATTCCTTCTTTGTTAGACAAGAGGAGGCATGGCTATTTCTCAAAGGGATCAGGGGATAAGATTCCTATTATCAGGCTTGGCATTGTGCCAGGCATATTGCCAGTATTTGAAAAAGACCAGCTGCAGTTATTACACACACACACACACACACACACACATCATGCCTCAACCAGCTAGAGCACTGCCCATCATATCACACAGCTTTAGCAGGTGCTTTCCACAGGTTAGTTCAGAATCAGTGGGAAAAAATAGCAAGCTTCTGGAAACTTCCCTTTGGCTAATCCTCCAGAAAGAAATAGACTTAAATTACTGAACAAAGATTTAAAGAAGATACAGACTTGAGGTTGATGCGATCACATAATGGTTATGTAAAATGACCTTCATGCCTGAGACACCAAAGATCCCAGGTTCAATCTCCAGCACCACCATAAGCCAGAGGTAAGTAGTATTTGGTGGGGGTTGGGGGGGGGAGTAGATACAGAATTGATTCCAACTAAGAATCGAGTGTTCCAAATAAGAAAGAAAGATACAACTGCATGTTTTGCAGTTGGAAACAGTCAACGGGGGGAAATGAGGTCAGTTAGAAGACAAATCTAGAGAGAGTTGGGCAGTAGCGCAGTGGGTTAAGAGCAGGTGGTGCAAAGTGCAAGGACCGGCCTAAGGATCCTGGTTCGAGCCCCTGGCTCCCCACCTGCAGGGGAGTCACTTCATAGGTAGTGAAGCAGGTCTGCAGGTGTCTATCTTTCTCTCCCCCTCTCTGTCTTCCCCTCCTCTCTCCATTTCTCTCTGTCCTATCCAACAACAACAGCTATAACAATAACAACCACAGCAAGGGCAACAAGGGCAACAAAATGGGAGAAATGGCCTCCAGGAGCAGTGGATCTGTAGTGCTGGCACCGAGCCCCAGTGATAACCCTGGAGGTAAAAAAAAAAAAAAAAAAAAAAGAAAGAAAGAAAGAAAGAGAGAGAACTGCTTCACTGCTTGTGAAGTGTCCCCCCTGCAGGTGGGGACCCAGGGTTTGAACCTGGGTCCTTGTGCATCTTGACATGAGTACCTTACCAGATGTGCTATTGCCTGTACCCTCCCCCTTTTAATGCTCTTTAAACTGTTGATGTAGTAGCCCAGGATATTGAAATTCAATATTAAAATATTGAAATTCAATATTAAAATATTGAAGCTAAGAGCATGAGATTGCAAGTTTGATCCTGCTTCCCCTCTGCTAGTGGGGACTTGGGGCTTGAACCCAATGTGTGCTCTCTTCTAGCTGCCCACGAAGTTTTCAAACTTTGTATGGTATCATTAATTGAATCACTTTTCTTAGTTCCCCAGAAATCTCCCTGGACCTGGTAAAAGGAGGGTTTCCATGGCAATATGTCAAGGGTCCCAATCCTATCCTCAGTCACCCTTTGATACTTTCACAGGAGAGTCTTGGCTGTGTTCTTGCCTGCCTACAGACTGGTCAGCACATAGGGGGTTGAACAACTGGGAGTAATTTTGAGCTGTGCCTCTTGCAAAAAAAAAAATTAAATCATGATTTTCATTGTAATAAAATCTTCACAACACAGACTTTACATTTCAGTCATATGGAGTTTGTGATTCTATAGCACTAAGTGCACTCACATTGTTTCAGACCCATTGCCACTGTCCAGTTTCAGCATTTCTTCATCTCCCCAGGTGGAAACTCTGTGTCCATTAGACAGCTTTCCATTCCCCTTCCCACCTCCGGGGACTACCAGCTCACCTTCTGTCTTTATGAATTTCACTGCATTTGGTCCTGCCTCTGAGTGGACTATATTTTCTTGTTTAGCAGAATGTCCTTAATGTTTACCCACATTGTAAACATATACATATTTTATATACTGGTAAATAAATTAAGATTAATTAATTAAGATAAGAAAAACTATATTTATTTATTGGATAGAGACAGCCAGAAACCGAGAGGGAAGGGGTAGATAGGAAGAGAGAGACAGAGAGACACCTGCAGCCCTGCTTCACCATTTGCAAAGTTTCCCCCCTGCAGGTGGGAACTGGGAGCTCAAACCCAGGTCCTTGTGCACTGTAACATGTAAGCTCAACCAGGTGCACCACCACTCAGTCCCTCCAATAAATGAATAAAGATAATTTTTTTTAAAAGAAAGGAAAGAAGGAAGGAAGGTAGATAGGATAGATAGACAGACAAACAGACAGATATTTAGTGCAGTCCTTCATTGTGCCATGAAGCCCAGAAGCTTCCAGTCTATGTGTCAGCCCCCAGGGACATGCTCAGAAGCCGGTCATAAGTGCTTGGAGAAGGGCAAACGCTAGAAGAAGAAAAGAAGTGCTTGGAGATGGGTTGTCTGTGGAGACCCTCCACTGTCAGCCATGAGCACTAGCTCTGATTCTGACCTTTCTCTTGTTCACAGCTATGCCCTTTGCTTTCTGTACAAGAGAGAAGCTTCCATGGACGGAGTTTGCTGAGTCAGCAGATGACGGCCCCACCACCAGATTCTGTCAGAAGGTAAGACATTAACTGCTCCTCTGGCAGGTCGCCAGGGACAGTCACAGCTGCCTGATATGACCCTTCACCGGGGAAAATGCACCCATTTGGTGCTTGTTTTGCCAGATAAGAAAAGATAGCACTATTTACGGCCCCTTTTTTTTATTAGTGATTTAATAATGATTGACAAGATTGTGGGATAAAAGGGATACAATTCCACACAAATCCCACCACCAGAGTTCCATATCCCACCCCCTCCATTGGAAGCTTCCCTATTCTTTATCCCTCTGGGAGTATGGACCATTATGGGGCGCAGAAGGTGGGAGGTCTGTCTTCTGTAATTGCTTCTTTGCTGTTCATGCAACCTGTTTCTATCTTTCCCTAGTGGGGTAGGGTTCTGGAGAAGTGAGGTTCCAGGACACATTGGTGAGGTCATCTGCCTAGGGAAGTCAGGTTGGCATCATGGTAGTATCTGCAACTTTGCCGAAAAGCATTAAGATATAAAGCAGGACAAATTGTTTAATAATCAAGATCCTAAAGGTAAGGATATAGCAGGTGAGATTTGGGGTTTCCATTTTGGAAAAAGCTACTAGGTGTATTTTAGGTATATTCCAAGGGGCCTATGACTTCAGTAATTTTGGCCTGAGCCCAACAGCTAACATGCAGGTGGGCTAAAGGTATTGTCTGGGAGATGATGTCAGAGTTGGAAATAGGACTAGAAAGCTGGATCAGAGCAGAGAGTAGCTCCCAAATATGGGGAAATTAGATAAATACTGTTAACTATAAACCTCATCGATCTGGCCTCGGGCCCATGTTTCTACCCTTGGTTGTTGGTTTTTTTTTTTTTTAATATTTATTCATTTCCTTTTGTTGCCCCTGTTGTTTTGTTGTTGTAGTTATTATTGCTGTTGTTATTGATATTGTCGTTGTTGGATAGGACAGAGAGAAATGGAGAGAGGAGGGGAAGATACAGAGGGGGAGTGAAAGATAGACACCTGAAGACTGGTTTCACCACTTGTGAAGCAACTCCCCTGCAGGTGGGGAGCCGGGGGCTCGAACTGGGAACCTTATGCCAGTCTTTGCGCTTTGTGCCACGTGCACTTAACCCACTGTGCTACCGCCTGACTCCCAACTACCCTTGTTTTAAATATACTTTCATGTTAACTCATAATTTCAGTCTTGAGGCCCTTAGTGGCTTGTTCAGGTAAGAGAATCGCAGCCTGGGGTGGGGTAGCTTGGGGGTGACTCCCCAAGAAGTTTCTGCACCCAGTGAGTATCAGAGCTAGGACTCTAGAGCTAGGAGAGGGGTGAGGCAGGGTCCTTGTCCACAGCCCTGCCTTCTTTGCTTAGTTATGTAAACTTCACTTCACGGTCTGTCTCATCAATGCCGAAAAGGGAGTTCATTCTTCTGCACCAAAACCTCCTAATGCATGTTGTGCGATTCCATTTGTATGAAGTGTCCGGGACAGACAGATGCATAGAGGCAGAGAGCTGATTAGTGTTGCCAGGGGCTGGGAGTATGATGGTGAGGAGGAACTGCTAATGGGTTCTAGGTTTCCACTTGGGATGATTAAAATGTGTTAAAATTAGATGGTGGTCACAGTTGCACGACTCAGTGAATGTACTGGGAAAAAAAAAAACACCGCCTGGCACACTTCAAAATGGACTTTATGCTCTGTGAGTTACATCTCAATAAAGCTGTGATCAATAAAACTGTAATGTTGGGAGTTGAGCAGTAGCGCCACGGGTTAAGTGCACATGGAGCGAAGTGCAAAGACCGGCGTAAGAATCCCGGTTCGAGCCCCCGCCTCCCCACCTGCAGGGGGGTTGCTTCACAGGCGGTGAAGCAGGTCTGCAGGTGTCTATCTTTCTCTCCCCCTCTCTGTCTCCCCTTCCTCTCTCCATTTCTCTCTGTCCTATCCAAGAACAATGACAACAACAATAATAATACAACAACAGCAATGATAAACAACAAGGGCAACAAAAGGGAAAAAATGGCCTCCAGGAGCAGTGGATTCATAGTGCAGGCACCGAACACCAGCAATAACCCTGGAGGCAAAGAAAAAAAACGTAATGTTCAGCAGAGATTATGAAGAGGAACTTTCCACCTCTAACAAAAGAATGTATATCATTTCTCCCTGTCCCATTGCAGACTTTATACACATATTTAGGGTTTTTCTGAGTATGCACAGGTGATGGAGGGTGTACCAGTACTGAGCTGTGAGTCTAAACAGCAGTGTCTTCAGGCTTTAGGGAAAAAACTTTCTCAACCATCAGGTTGCTGATTCTATGTCATGGGGGGAAAGAGGAAAGGGACTGGGTAGGAGGTGAGTACAGATGACATATCTGAGACAGGGCTGGAAGAGGAAAAAGAGAAAACGGGGAGGAATCGTGACAGGGGACATCTATGTTTTGTTTTTGTTTTTGTTTTTGCCTCCAGGGTTATTTTATCACTGGGGCTTGGTGTCAGCACTACAAATCCACTGCTCCTTGGTGGCCATTTTTTTCCATTTTATTGGACAGGATAGAAAGAAAATGAGAGAGGGGAAAAAGATAGAGAGAGGGACAGAGAGAAAGAAAGACACATGCAGCCCTGCTTCATGTCTTATGAACTGTGTCCCTCCCTCTACCTCCCTCCCCCCACAGGTGGAGAGCCAGGGTCTTGAACTCAGATCCTTGCTCAGGTTCTTGCACTTAATACTATGTGCACTTAACAGGGTGCACCAACGTCTGGCCCCAGGGGCATCTGTTTGCATTGAGACAGACAGAGTCCCCTTCTCAGGGCTCGTAGCAACACTGACACCTTCCACAACAGTGAATCTTCCCCTTTCTCCTTTTATAAGTGGAAGTTGTGATGGGCTAGTTAGAGTGTGGGAAAAATGACTTCCCTAGATGTGCATGTCCTCTTGGTCATCAAGTCTGTGTGCAACAAAAGGAGTTTGATGCCAGAGAGGTGATGTGTGTGTGTGTGTGTGTGTGTGTGTGTGTGTGTGTGTGCGTTTGTGTATGAATAGATAGATAAATGAGAAATATGATTGCTTTTTATTGTAATAAAACACACACAACAACAGCAGCAGTAACAATCACAATTATAACAAAATATATTATCCTGTGTTTGGGAAAGAGGTAACATAGTATTAGAATTCAGAATTTGTATGTGTGGGGTTCATAGTTTGATCCCTTACTGTCCTGGACTCACTCTCTCTCTCTCTGTCTCTCTCTCTTTCAGTAAATAAATGCACTTATATCTCTGTCATTTTAACTGTAGGTAGAATTCAGTAGTGTTAAGAATCCTCACCCTGATGTGAACAAGATCTCCAGAAGTTCTTCATCTTTTCAGTTGGAAACTTTATACACATTTAACAAGCACCCTCTACCCCCAGCCACTGGTAACCCAAGTTCTACTTTCTGTTTCAGTGGATTTAGCTACTTCAGATAATCTCACCTAAGAGACTTATACAGTGTTTATCTTCTTGTAACCAGCTTGTTTCACCACATATAATGTCCTCAAGATTAATCTATATCATGGATGACATCATGCCATCCCTGTGACAGGATTTTCTTCCTTTTTTAAGGCGAGTATGTCACTGTAGGGATGTGATGCTTTTCATGTTTCCCTTCACTCTTCAGCGGCTATTTAGGTTGCATCCATCTTTTGGCTGTTGTGATTAAAGCTATTGTGAATGTGGGTGTATGAAGATCTTTTCTAGACACTGTGTTTCAGCTCTTTTGAACATATCTATACCCTAAAGGACAATTGGATCAGAAGGTAGTTGTATTTTTAATTTGGGGGGGACCATCATATGCTTTTGGCAGTAGACGTGTCACTTTACATTCCTAACAATAGTGCTCAAGCACACTTCAAACTTTTTTATTATCTCTATTTATTGGATAGAGACAGCCAGAAATTGAGATGGAAGGGGAAGATATAGAGAGACAAAGGACAGAGAGACACATGCAGCCCTGTTTTACCACTTGTGAAGCTTTCCCCCTGCAGGTGGAGACCAGAGGCTTGGACTTGGGTCCTTGTACACTCAATCAGGTGTGCCAACACACTGCCCCTTAACAGTTATTATTCTTATCTTGCCAAGCTTGAACACCAATTCAGCACAGGCAGTAAGTCTCCCAAAGAAAGTCTATTCTTCATTTGAAAGAGGGGGGACAGGTGGTAGTGTACCTGGTTGAGTGCACGTTAGAATGTGAAAGGACCTGGGTTAAAGCCCCCAATCCCCGCCTGCAGGGGAAAGCTTTGCGAGTGGTGAAGTAGAGCTGCAGGTGTCTCTCTTTTTCCTTCTCTATCTTCCCCTTACCTCTCAATTTCTGGCTATCTTTATCCAATAAATAAAGATAATTTAAAAAGAACATTTTAAAAAACTATGACATTTAATTTAAAGGAAGTCTCTCAGCTACCCCTTTTTTTTTCTTCCCAGTTGGCAAAGAAACATGACATGGTGGTGGTATCTCCCATTCTGGAACGAGATGGAGAGCACGGGGATATCCTATGGAACACCGCTGTGGTGGTCTCCAATTCGGGGGCTGTCCTGGGGAAGACTAGGAAAAACCACATCCCCAGAGTGGGGGACTTCAACGAGGTAAGACCAACACGGCACAGCTCTCAGGGGACCTTCTGGAAGAGGGTGGTGTCAGGCCCTATCACAACATGGTCTCAGTGATGGAGCAGAGTGGTGGTGGGGAACCTCCAGACATTGTCCTGTGTGCAGGTGGGACTCCCAGGTGAGTTCTTTTTTTTTTTTTTTTTTTTTGGGAAAATTTTATTTTTGTTTTTCCTCCAGCGTTATCTCTGGGGGTTGGTGCTGGCATTATATATCCATTGCTCTGGGAAGTCATTTTTTTCCATTTTATTAGGACAAAGAAATGGAGAGAGAAGGGGGTGATAGAGAGGGAGAAAGACAAATATCTGCAGCTTCACTGCTTCACCGCTTGTGAAGTGTCCCTGCTGCAGGTGAGGAGCTGGGGTTTCAAACCTGGATCCTTGCTCAGGTCCTTGAACTGAGTACTATGTGTGCTTAACCAGGTGTGCCATCGCCTGGCCCCAGAAAATGTAATTTGAAGTAGTGTATATATGGAATCCAGAAAAAACTGTGGGCACACATGAAATAATTTTTGTCACCCCTCTCTGCCCAAGAATCTGAGCTCCTTGCCTGACAGCCTAATATTTGTGGGGCTGTTAGGAGGTGAGGTTGGGGATCCTTCCCTGTGGCTCAGGGCTCATCAGCCAGGTACCCCTGCTGGGTGCAGGGCACTATGCCTGCAGGTGTGCTAGGTGTGTTACTTGGGGCTTCACACTCAGCACATCAGGGGAGCTGCTTTGATTGGGTGCTGTCAGTTGTGGTGAGGTAGGGTAGAGGGAGTGGGTGCTGGAAGGAAGGAAGTGAACTCCACCTAATACCCGAGATATGAAATCTGAACTCGACCAGCTGTAAACAGAGGCGTCCAGGATGTGCTGCCCTGTGTCCTCCACCTTGCTGCCTGATGGCTCCCCTCCCAGCACTCTCAGGCCGGCCAGGCGAGCTGGAAGGGATCAGCAGAGCCAGCTGAGGTTCCAGGGGAGGAGGGAGGACCCGGTGTTTCTCAGTAACAGTGGGAGGTGGGGGCAGGAAGACTCTCACCTGTTTACCCTGGGATTAATCTTTAGCTCTCACAGATAGTGAAGGGCTTGTCTCCATGCACCAGGATGTGCTCTGCTGCCCACCACATACACACCCTGGGTTCAGCCTGACCCTTCCCTGAAATGCTAGGGAGCAAATCTATTTGGTACCCAGACTGCTCCTCTACCTTTCTTTACCACCACCCCTGAGAATGTCTGAGAGTCAGCACCCCCAAGGAGACAGGCAGAGAGGCCAGGGGGCAGAGCTGTGATCCTCCCACCTGTCCAACCCAGGTGGCTTAAGCCCTGGCTGCCCAGAGAGCCTAGTGAAAAACAACACTCTCAGATTTGATTTCCCATCTTAGATTCCAGGCCCCTTCAGCTTGAAGTGTTTTTTGTTTGTTTTTGTTTTTTTTGACTCCAAGGTCTTTGCTAGGGTTTGGTGCCAGCACTATGAATCCACTGCTTCTGGTGGCCATTGGTCCCATTTTACTGGAGAGGACAGAAAAATTGAGAGGGGATGGGGCGATAGAGAGGGAGAGAGAAAAAGAGACACCTGCAGACCTGCTTTGCCTCTTGAAGCATCTCCCCCTGCAAGTGGGAAGCTGAGAGACTCAAACTTGGGTCCTTGTGCTTAGTACTATGTGTGCTTAACTGGGTGCACCACCACCCATCCCCTCCCCACCTCCTTCTTTTTGAGAAAGTAGGAGGGGGCCGGGTGATGGTGCACCTGGTTGAGCACACATGTTATAATGCACAAGGACCCGGTTCAAGTCCCCCAGTTCCCACCTGCAGGGGGAAAGCTTTGCAAGTGGTGAAGGAGGACTGCAGATGTCTCTCTGTCTCTCTCCCTCTCTCTGTCTCTCCCCTTTCCTCTTGGTTTCTGACTGTATCTATTCAATAAAGATAACTTAAAAAGAGATAAAGTAGGAGGAGAGAAAGAAAAGAACTAGACACCACTCTGGTACATGTACTGCCAGGAATTGAACTCAGGACCTCCTATGTGAGAGTCTAATGCTTTATCCACTGAACCACCTCCTGGATCACCAGCTTGAAGTCTTCATAGAGGCATGTTGTTGGAGAGGACACTCACCAGCTGTTGTTAGCATCAACCAAACCTCCATCTTGGGTCATGCCCTGGTTGAAGTCTGGCCAAAATGTATACTATGGGCAGTTGCTTTTGGGAATTTTTTGATCTGTCAAAAAAGAAATAGTGGGGAAATGTTTAAGCCACAATGATTTTCCCTTGATCTGCCTTGTTAACATGTCTGAATTTTTTAGGGTTGCTTTGATTTCTTTCTTTTTAATGTATTGAAATTTTAGAACTTAGAGGCACATCAAAAAGTGTGACTTAGAGCCCATCGTTTCTGTCCCGTATTAGGCAAGGGGATTCTCACAATTCAGAGGCTTCACCCCAGGGCCCTGTGTTTTACAGTCCACTTACTACATGGAGGGGAACCTGGGCCACCCGGTGTTTCAGACTCAGTTTGGGAGGATTGCTGTGAACATCTGCTACGGACGGCACCACCCTCTCAACTGGCTCATGTACAGCCTCAACGGGGCTGAGATCATCTTCAACCCTTCGGCCACCATTGGAGTGCTCAGGTCAGCCATCAGGGAGGGCTAACTTTTGAGGCCTCAGGAGGTGGTGCACCATGTTAAGCTCACATAGTACAAATAGTTCAAGCCCCCGGCTCTCCACCTGCAGGGGGATTCTCTTCACAAGCAATGAAACAGGTCTGCAGGTGTCTTTCTTTCCCCTCCACCCCCTTCTCTCTCAACTTCTCTTTGTCCTATTCAATAAAAAGGGGGGAAAATGGCCACCAGGAGCAGTGAATTTGTAGTGCAAGCACCAAGCCCCAGCAATAACCACAGAGGCAAAATAATAATAATAATCTTTAATAATAATGTAAAATCCTAACTTTTGCCACAATTCTGAATTTAAGGGGCGAGGTGGTGGCATATCTGGTTGAGCTCACATTACCATACACAAGGACCTGGGTTCGAGCCCCCAGTCCCCACCTGCAGGGGGAAAGCCTTGCTAGTGGTAAAACAGGAACAGAGCTACAGGTGTCTCTGTCTCTCTCCTTCCCTCTCTCTCTCCCACTCCCCTCTCAATTTCTTGCTGTCTCCAATAAATAAAGATAATAAAAATTTAAATATATATACATGAACACAAAAGTATGAGGGGATAACAACCATCTATAACATCCCACCTCAATTGTCAGGATACAAAAAAAAAAAAAAACTCTCCTTGTAAAGTGACCAGAACATCAGCAGGGTACCTGACACACATCAGCCCCCTTCCTGTCACAGCTGCAGCACTCCTGGGGGTTGGGGGAGGGCACCGTGGATGCAAAGCCTCAGGTCTACAGAATTGGGGGAGGGGCATGGAGGATAGAAATCCTGGCAAAAGAAGGAGCCACTGAGGGAAGCTCAAAGTTGAGACGATCCTTATGAGGTTGGGCAAGTGGCTCCAAAAAAATTTTTTTAACTATTTTATGTATCACCAGAGCACTACTGAGCTCTGGCTTATGGCAGTGCTGGGGGTTGAACCTGAACCTTGGTGCCTCAGGCTGTTACACTACTTACTGATATTTTTTTCTTTGTTATTGGATAGAGACAGAGAGAAATTGAGAAGGGAAGCAAAGATAGAGAGGGAGAGAGACAGAAAGACACCTGCAGCCTTGCTTCACCACTCATGAAACTTCCCCCCTGCAGGTGGGGGCCAGGGGCTTGAAACTGGGTCATTGTACACTGTACTGTGTGCACTCAACCAGGTGAACCTTACTGATAGACTTTAGCCAGCAAAATATGCTTGTGTGACACCCATGCCTGTGTTAGATTCATCCTGCAACAGACAGGAGCATTCTGATGCATAATGAGGCAGGCCTGGCAGACACAGACACCTCTGGGCTCCAGGGCTTCTGCCCTGGAGGATGACACAGCAGGTCTGCGTTGGCTGCTTCTCTCTTTCCCGGTGGCCCAGTAGCAGGGTGGATTCCAGAGCTCTAGGAATCTGTGTGCAGAGCTCGTCCTTCCCAGCCCACTTCACCAGAGAAGGGCCATGAATCACACTAGCACTGACTTTCACTCTCAGTTGTCCTGGTTGCCAGGACCCAAGCAGGGATGGAGTGCAGGGAGTCCTCGTCCTTCTGTGGAAGGCCAGCTCGGGGAATTCTGCTAGACAAAAGGGTTGTTGCTGGGACTTGGTGCTTGCAAGAGGAATCCACTGATCCCAGCAACCATCCCCCTGCCTTTTTTTTTTAATATGACAGATAGAAATTGAAAGGGGAGGAGAAGATGGGGGGCGAGAGAGGGGACTGGGTGGTGGAGCACCTGGTTGAGTGCACATGTTACAATGCTGAATAACCCCAGTCCCCACCTGCAAGGGGAAAGCTTTATGAGTAGTGAAGCATGGCTGCAGGTGTCTCTCTTTCTCTCTCCCTCCCTCTTTTTTTTAATTTTATTATCTTTATTTATTGGTTAGAGACAGCCAGAAATCGAGAGGGGAAGGGAAAAGAAGGAGAGAGAGACAGAGAGACATCTGCAATGCTGCTTCACCACTCACAAAGGTTTTTCTCTGCAGATGTGGACCAGGGGCTCGAACCCGGGTCCTTGTACACTGTAACATGTGCACTCAACCAGGTGTGCCACCACCCATCCCTTCTCTCTCCCTCTCTATCTCCTCCTTCCCTCTTGATTTCTGGCTTTCTCTATCCAATAAATAAAGATGTTTAAAGAGGCAGTTGGAGAGGAAGACACCTGCAACCCTACTTCATCACTCATGAACCCCTGCAGGTGAGGAATGGGGATTTGAACCCCAGCCCCTGTGCATAATAATGTGTACACTCAAGTGCCAACCCTGGGCACTCCACCACCTAGCCTCCTGGACAGAATTCTTTTGAGTTCCCTACTGGCCATACATGTCACTCTGGTGCTCAGATCTCTTCTAAATGTTAGAATTTGACATTTCCTATACCATAAAAACACAGTGCCCTCTTCTTAGGAGAGGCATCCCTCTCAACAGCTTTCTGATGTGCACAGCAGTTCCCACCAGACCTGCCATTACGGGGCTGTGCACCTGCAGGTCTGGTTGCAGTCCAGGAGCAATGCCGTTGGGGTGGAAGGAGAAATGGCAATCTGGATCTTCCCTCAAAGAAACTAGGTCACCATGATCGCCCCTGTTGGAGGTGGCCAACCAGGTGTCATTAGTCATCCGACCAACCGCCAGGCCCAGGGAGAGTCTCCACTCCACCCCTAGGCCAGCCCCCTACTTCAGGCCAAGTAGGAGACTTTCAGCTAGACTCCCCTTGGGGGTCCTTATCAGAGCCTGAAGCCAACACCCCTACTATCCAGGCCCTCACTGGCTCTTAAGCTTTGGCCTCAGGTCACCTTGCCGACCTCGCTCCCTCAGGCTTTTCTTAGACCCAATTAAGCCAACAGAAGCATCCTGATGTAACATGCACACAGCTGCTTGTGTCTGCAGCAGCCTAGTAAACTTATTAAAAGCTACTGATTTTCCTTCCTTAGCCACTGTCATGGAATCCATGCCTCTCAGGGGTGTGGTGCAGCCAGCCGCCAGTCAGAACACGACCACTGACCTCTAAGAAAGTGGTGGGCTTCCCGAGCTTCTAAAACGTTCCCACCCTCTGACTTGGCCATCAGACTCCTAGAACTTTATCCTGAAGAAGAAACAAAAAAAAGGAGGGTGGGGTCAACTGGTGGGGCACACGGTTGAGCACGCACATCACCATGAGTAAGGACCCGGGTTCAAGTCCCCATCCCCACCTACAGGCAGGAAACTTCAAGAACGGCAAAGCCATGCTGTGGTTGTCTTTCCTTCTTTCTCTCTCCATACCTCCCCACCCCCATCCCTCTGTCTCTATCATAAAAGAAAGAAAAAGAAAAAAATGGCATCAGGAATGGTGGACTTGTATGAAAGATAGACCCTAGCAATAACCCTAACTGCAGAAAATGTTAGCACTAATACAATACTAATACTAGTACAAAACTAATGCTAATACAATACTAATACTAGTACTAATGCTAATACAATACTAATACTCTTATAATACTAATACTAACACTAATACAATGCTAATGCTAATATAATACTAATACTCGTACTAGCACTAATACTAACACTAATACAATGCTAATGCCATACTAATACAACTTTAAAGCTAATACTAATCCTAATACTAATAGGGATAGTATCCAGGAAGCTGCTTCTGCTGGCAGCACTTATAATAAGAGAAAAACCCAAGAATGAGAGGAATAGCAGTGGGGGCCGAGTGGTAGGTAGTGCACCTGGTTGAGTGCACATGTTACAATGCACAAGGACCTGGTTTGAGCCCCCAGTCCCCACCTGCAGGGGGAAAGCTTTGCGAGTGGGAAAACAGTGTTGCAGGTATCTCTGTCTCTCACCCTCTCTATCATCCCTTCCCTCTTGATTTCTGGCTGTCTCTGTACAATAAATAAGTAAAGATAATAATTTTAAAAATGTAAAGGAATAGCAGGTAAAATTCAACCCATCTCCACCAAGTGTTACTAAAGCAGCCACTGGGGAAAAAAAAGAGTCCTAAAAAAAACAAATATTTAAAAAAAGAGTCCTTATGAAGATAACACACTATCATAATAGAAGATCTTTCTGAACTAGGATCAAGACAATGAAAAGCTGTTTGTTTTTGTCAAGGACATTAATGGAGTTTGGAAAAACAATAGATTTATTTTTTTGTCATCTTTAGGGCTTCACTGCTCCGGGCTGACTTTTTATTTAAATTTCTTTATTAAGGGATTGATGGTTTACAGTGGGCAGTAAAATAGTTTGTACATGCATATCATTTCTCAGTTTTCCACATAACAATTCAGCCCCGACTAGGTCTTCATCTGCCATCAAGTTGCAGGACTTGAGCCCTCCCCCCACCCCAGAGTCTTTTACTTTGGTGCAATACACCAACTCCAGTCCAAGTTCTGCTAAGGTTTTTTTCCCCTTCTGATCTTGTTTTGCAATTTCTTTTTTTTTAATTTTCTATTATCTTTATTTATTGGATAGAGACAGCCAGAAATCAAGAGGAAAAGGGGTAATAGAGAGGGAGAGAGACAGAGAGATACCTGCAGCCCTGCTTCACCACTCGTAAAGCTTTCCCCCTGCCGGTGGGGACCAGGGGCTCGAACCCAGGTCCTTGCACTGTAACTTGTGCACTCAACCAGGTGCACCACCACCCTGGCTCCCCACCTGTGGGGTCACTTCATGGGTGGTGTAGCAGGTCTGCATGTGTCTATCTTTCTTTCCTCTTCTCTGTTTTCCCATCCCCTCTCGGTTTCTCTCTGTCCTATCCAACAATGACAACACCAATAACAATAATAATGATAACAACAATAATGATAACAACAAAGATAAACAAGGCAACAAAAAGGGAAAAAATGGCCTTCAGGAGCAGTGGATTCGTAGGGTAGGCACCAAGCCCCAGCAATAACCCTGGAGGCAAAAAAAAAAAAAAAAGGAAAAAAATTGTGTTGCTATGAACATAGGTATACACAAATTTTTTTGGATGGGTGTGTTTAGTTCCTTAGGATATATCACCAGGAGAGGAATTGTAGGGTCATAGGGTAGGTCCACTTCTAGCCTTCTGAGAGTTCTCTAGACTGCTTTCCACAGGGGTTGGACCTATTGACATTCCCACCAGCAGTGCAGGAAGGTTCCTTTGTCACCACAACCTCTCCAGCATTTGTTACTGCTATCTTTTCTGATGTATGACATTCTCACAGGAGTAAGTGGTATCTCATGGTTTTTTTTTATTTGCATTTCTCTGACAATCAAAGACTTGGAGCATTTTTTCATGTGTTTGTTAGCCTTTTGTATCTCTTCTATGGAGAATATTCTGTTCGTATCTTCTTCCCATTTTTGGATGGGGTGGTTTGTTTTCTTGTTGCTGAGTTTGATGAGCTCTTTATATATTTTAGTTATTAGCCTCTTGTCTAATGTATGGCATGTAAAGATCTCCCATTCTGTGAGGGGTCTCTTTGTTTGGATAGTGGTTTCTTTTGCTGTGCAAAAGCTTTTTTTTTAATTTTTTTTACATTTATTTATTTATTTATTTTCCCTTTTGTTGCTCTTGTTGTTTATTGTTGTTGTTGTTATTGCTGTCATTGTAGTTGGATAGGACAGAGAGAAATGGAGAGAGGAGGGGAAGACAGAGAGGGGGAGAGAAAGAGAGACACCTGCAGACCTGCTTCACCACCTGTGAAGCAACTCCCCTGTAGGTGGGGAGCCGGGGGCTCGAACCGGGATCCTTATGCCGATCTTTGTGCTTTGCGCCACCTGCACTTAACCCACTGAGCTACACCTGACTCCCGCAAAAGCTTTTTAATTTGATGTGTCCCACTGGTTTGTTTTTTATTTAGTCATCTTTGTAATTGCATTCACTTCATTGAAAATGTCTTTAAAATTTATACAGAATAGAGTTCTGCCAACATTTTTCACTAAGTATTTGATAGTTTCTGGTCTAATATCCAAGTCCAAATCCTTGATCCACTTGGAATTTACTTCTGTGTTTGGTGAAATATAGTGGTTCAGTTTCATTCTTCTGCATGTTTCAACCCAAGTTTTCCAACACCATTTGTTGAAGAGACTCCCCTTTCCCCATTTAATAGTCTGGGCACCTTTGTCAAAGATTATATGTCCATAGGTGTGGGGGTGGGAGAGTCCCCTTCTAATCTTCTGAGAGTTCTCCAGGCTGACTTTTTTTCAGACAGAAAGAGAGATAGAGACAGAGAAAGGCAGTACAGCCCAGAGCTTACAATGCGGTGGGTCCTGGCTTGAGCCTGGGCTGTGCACTGTCCTGGTGAGCTATGAGATGACTTACTTCCCAGCATGATGGTTGACAGATTCCCCACCAGTGGCATGTAAGGACTGAGTCACGCTTTCAGAATCTCAGCCCCTTTCTCTAGGCATCTCCCACCCCCTGTGCCAGGGTCCCACCCACCACACACTTTTGCCTGAGCCTGATAGCTAATAAGCAGGTGGGCTAAATGTGTTCTCTGGGAAGATGGTGTCAGAGTTGAGAATAGGGCCAGAAAGCTGGCTTAGGGCAAAAAGCAGCTCCGAAATATGAGGAAAGCATACAAATACCATTAACTATAAACTCCATCGATCTGAGCCAGGGCCCTTATCTGTTCATATTTAACACGGGAGTTTGTGTAACCTCTACGTCCCCGTCAGTCTGAGCTCACAGCCTATGGTCACAGACACAGTACTTCTTCTTCTTCTAGCGTTTGCCCTTCTTCCGTAGCCAGTCAACAGGTCAGGTTGAAAGCTGTCAGGAGCTGCTTGTTGCTGGCTTTGAAAGTGACTGGGATCCATGTGGATTCAGTCGGCTAGGAAGAATCGTCAGTTTCCCCAATGAATGGGTACTCACGGATGCACCACGAGAAGGTCGATCCAATGCATCCCAGACACAGTACTTAACACTCAAGAGTCAAAGTACTTTTTGATGCTCTAAGCCATCCTTCCACTCCCTGCAAGCTGAGTAGTTCCAATTTCTACTCCATTGATCAGAAAGGTGCCAACCTATCCCCTCGTTGCATTTTGTGATTATATTTAGGGGGCTTGTGTATGGCATGCTGGGAAGGTGGCAGATGTCCCCATGTCCCCAGAAGGCTCCCTGTGAATCCCTGTGATGCCATGGGCTCTCATGAGCCTGTGGCTTCTGATCCTTGCCTTTTTCTGAGAACACAAGTTTTGCTGCCAGCTATGGGTCTGAGGCCTCAGCACACACCCTCTCCAGAGGATTACAGGAGGGGTGTTGTATGGCACTCGCCTCACAACTGTCGATCTCATTCCTCAAAATGTCATTCACGGGTGTGTTTCTCTAACAGTCCTTTCTTAAAAGTTTTGTCAGCTTGGTTTTGCAGATGGAGGGGTGGAGGGAGGAAAAGACAGCAAAATGAGTCCCCTCAATCAAGCCTGTGATTTTTTCCCCCCAGACTCTTGAATCCTCCTGAGAATCAGGCTTTTGACAAGCACTCCACCCCCTCCACCCACTCCCAGGTTTAAACCAGGTGCATAGTGACAGGAAGGAAGATGCCGGGATGGGACATTTTGCTCCCAGTCACTCAGTGTTTCTAAGCGGGCATTACGCCTGTCAATCCAGAATCTTAATGATGCTGTTCTTCAGTCAAGAGATAGTGACAAGAAGGCCTGCTCAACTCCTTGGCCTGTTTTAAGTTGGGAGCTGAAGAAAGGCTCTGTGTTGGGGTGAAGCATCCCCTGTACCCCTCCCCATATTCTCCCCTCAGTAGGTGCTGAGCAAAGGCAGGCTCACTGCTCAGCTGTCCCTGGGTGGAATATTCTCCTTTCTGTGTCAGTGAAGGAACTGGAGAACCCCCCTTCTCAGAGACTCTGGGTTCAAAAAAGGAAAATGGGGAGGGACTGGGATGCAGAGGACATGACCCCTCCTGTAGAACCCACCAGATGGGCACCTCACCCTATCGGCAGAGGGAAGGAGGTGAGATGTAGCCATGGCAGCCAGCAGAAGGCAGAACTTGCATATCTTTAGTTCAGTCCTCTGGGTTGAATATGCCAAAGTACTGCTCTGATGTCTCTCCCCCGCACCCTCTCTTTTTTGCCTCCAGGGTCATCGCTGGGGCTCAGTGTTGACACTACAAATCCACTGCTCCCGGCGGCCATTTTTTCCATTTTATTGAACAGGACAGAGACATTGAGAGGGGAAGTGAAGATAGAGAGGGAGAGAGAAAGACACCTGCAGCCCTGCTTCATCACTTGTAAAGCATCCCCCTTTAGGTGGGGAACTGGGGCTTCAAGCTGGGATCCTTGTTCAGGCCTTTGTACTATGTTTAACCCAGTGCACCACTGCCTCACCCCCCGTGTGTGTGTCTCAAATTAATTAAATCTTTAAAAGAGAGGGGACAGGGTGGTAATGCACCTTGTTGAATACACATGTAACATGCACAAGGACCCAGGTTCAAGCTCCCAGGCCTCACCTGCTTGGGGGAAGCTTCACAAGTAGTGAAGCAGTACTGCAGGTGTCTCTCACTCTCCTTCTCTATCACCCTTCCCCCTATCAATTTCTATCCTATCAAAGAAACATTTTCAAAAGAGAGAGAGAGAGGGACCAGGTGATAGCACACCTGGTTGAGTACACATGTTACAGTGCACAAGGACCCCAGGGGCCCAGGTTTGAGCCTCTGGTCCCCACCTGCAGGGGGAAAACTTCACAAGTGGTGAAGCAGGGCTATAGGTGCCTCCCTGTCTCTCTCCATCTCTATTTTCCCCTTCCCTCTGGATTTCTGACTGCCTCTGGCAAATAAATAAATAAATAAGTAGCGATGGAATTATGGAGTTTCTGCCACATATCACCTCACCCCTTTATAGAAGTTTTGGCTACATGCTCATTCATCTCCACAACTTCCATTCAAGGAATTTCAGAAAACACACCTAGTCTCAGGCCAAAATCTGGCCCAAGGCAGCTTCTGTCTGCATCAGGCCCCTCTCCAAAGGATGCTCAGGTTTGAGGAGATAGGCTGAGGACAAGCCAGTCTGCTGCCAGTGAACCTCCCTTGGCCAAGGACCCCAAAAGGCCAGCTACCAGGCTCACTCAGCATCAGTCACATCTGGCTGCAAAGTTGGTAACCTGGCTCCCTGGATCCTCTCTCGCAGCGAGTCACTGTGGCCTATCGAGGCAAGAAACGCAGCCATTGCCAACCACTGCTTCACCTGCGCCATCAACCGAGTGGGAGAGGTAAGTCCCCGCAGCCTGGCCACCATGTGTGCTGGGGAGGGGACAGAGGGGACAGCTGCTGGGAAATCTACCTGCTGAGAGGGGCTGCCTACACACACACACACACACACACACACACACACACACACTCCTTAGGCCAGCAGGTCCGCAGCCTAAGGAGAGCTGCCCCATCACCTGTGTGCACACAGGGGAAGCTGCAGGGTCTGTCAGCCTTCATCTCACGCCATCCTCCCTCTGCTTCTGTCCAGTTTTGTTATTGGATGAGACCATGTGTGGAGCAGCTCTCACACCAAGTATCCAGTTTCTTATGTCTCCCCCTTGACCCCACGCACTGGCCGACTGCTGAACAATGAGCCTTTTGTACTGTCCTCTCCCTTCTTCTTCTTATTAATGAGACGACAGGCTGTAATTCGAGTGAGCATCTGGTTGGTCTGAGAAAGCCAAGGTCTCCTCCACGCCTCCGTTCTGGCCCCACAAAGAGAGCTACGAGTAGAGTTTTCCTCACACTTAGGGGTGGGCAGGGAAGCTGTTAGAAACTGTGTGTGGATGCCCCCCGCCCCCCACCTACCTTTACAGACCCCTGGCTCTGTTAGTCTGTCCACTACTTTCTTTTTTTTGTTTGTTTTGGTTTTTTTTAATCTTTTTTTTTAATATTTATTTTATTTATTTATTCCCTTTTGTTGCCCTTGTTGTTTTATTGTTGTAGTTATTATTGTTGTCGTCGTTGTTGGATAGGACAGAGAGAAATGGAGAGAGGAGGGAAGACAGAGAGGAGGAGAGAAAGATAGACACCTGCAGACCTGCTTCACCGCCTGTGAAGCGACTCCCCTGCAGGTGGGGAGCCGGGGTTCGAACCGGGATCCCTATGCCGGTCCTTGTGCTTTGTGCCACCTGCGCTTAACCCGCTGCACTACAGCCCGACTCCCTGTCCACTACTTTCAGAGACATTCTCTGCCCAGAGCCTTCCTTTCCTCCCAGCAGCTTAGAAACTCCTCAGTGGCAAGCTGGGTCTTTACCTTGCTGTCAAAGCTTCCACACTCCCCATCTGCTCTAGTTGCTGGGTGCTCCCCAAAAGACATTTAAGAAGTGCTTGTTGACTGCCCACTGATTACTGGCCCTGTCATTTCATTCCATTTCGTGACTAACGGGCCTCGGTCTGCGTGATGGGCAGAGTGGCAGCGCCACCTATTGGTCTCTCTTATTTGGTTCTTATTTCACAGGAACATTTCCCAAATGAATTCACCTCTGGGGACGGAAAAAAAGGTATGTATGAGGGGTGGTCGGTAGGGTGATGGCACACTGGGTTAAGTGCACATAGTACGAAATGCAAGGACCAGAGCAAGGATCCCAGTTCAAGCCTTCGGCTCCCACCTGCAGAGGGGTCACTTCACAAGCAGTGAAGCAGGTCTGCTGGTGTCTTTCTCCCTATCTCCCCCTCCTTTCTCGATTTCTCTCTGTTCTATCCAATAAAATGGGGGGGAATAGCCTCCAGGAGCAGTGGCTTCATAGTTCAGGCCCCAGCAATAACCCTGGAGGCAAAAAAAAAAGTACAGGCCAGGAGTTCTCCTGGTGGCTGCACTTAGGGTGAACACTCCACCTCCCAACTTCTCTGGGTTCTTCTGTACAGAACCTGCTCCAGCTGCCATTGGGTGTATGTGTGGTGGGGTGTTTGTGACTCCTTTTGGCCTTATTGACCACAGTGGGACCCAAGCATTATCAGCCATGGATGGACAAGGAGGTGGAATGAGGGCTGGCTCCATCTTCTCTCCTGTCCCTAAGTCTGCTGTGAAGATGGAAAGAGATGAGGGGGAGAGAAAGGCAAGGAGGTTCACTCACCCTGCAGGTTATCATCCCTGCTCTTGCTTTTGTCCACAGCCCCTCTGGCTGGATAGGTGCCCCAGGTGCGGCATGGGCATGCTGGGCTCCCAGAGCCCTCAGCTCATCTCACTGTAAGGACTGAGCGGACACTCTGGGTGGGGCTGTGGCAAAGAGGAGCAGCCTCTCATCGAGCATGTATCCAGCTGGTTTGGGGGGTGCTCTGGACGTTGGAGTGGGTTCAGTGGGTCTGTGCCCTGGCAAGTCACTTCCTCCGTGGGCTCCAGACCCCCCTCCTGGAGGCCCCAGATGTCCAGACTTCCTAGCCCTTGTTGGTGACCTGGAGACAAAGTGCAGGGGAGGCAGAGATGCAGGTCCCCAGGGAGCCTGGTGTTGGGGGGGGGTCTTCTGCCTGGTCTTGTGCTGTATCTACTGGCTCCTAACACACCTGTGGGGTGCCTATGAACCCCACTTTACTGGGAGGGGCTGGAGGGGCTGAGTAACAACATCTTACATACCTTTCTTTTTAAAAATTAACACGTACAAAAATTTTTTACATTTTATTTATTTATTGTTGGATAGAGAAATTGAGAGGGTCGGGGGAGGTAGAAAGGGGAAAAAAGAGAGAGACCTGCACTCCTTCACCACTCGTGAAGCTATCCCCCTGCAGGTGGAGACCAGGGACTTGAACCTGTATCCTTGCACACTATAGTGTGTTTGCTTAACCAGGTATGCCACTACCTGGTCCCCACACCTTTTTTTAAATTGTATCTATTTATTTACTTACTTGATAGAGATAGGCAGAAATTGAGAGGAAAGAGGAGAGAGAGAGAGAACCCTGCAGCCCTACTTCACCACTTGTTAAGCTCTCCACCTTACAGATGGGGACCAGGGGCTTGAACCTTGCTCCTTGCACACTGTAACATGTGCACTCAACCAGGTGTGTCACCACCTGCCCCCCTTTCTTAAATAAAGATTTTATTTATTTTTCATGAAGAAAATAGGGAGAGACAGAAAGAGAGAGCTAGAGAGAGAGAGAGTGTGTGTGTGTGTGTGTGTGTGTGTGTGCGTGCTTTGGTACATGTGCTACTGGGGACTGAACTTGGGACCTCATGCTTGAGAATCCAATGCTTTATCCACTGTGTCATCTCCTGGACCACCACATCTTTTTATGTATTTGTCTGTTTTTTATAGAGACAGACTGAAGTTGAAAAGGAAGGGGCAGATAGTGAGAGAGAGAGAGACCTGCAGCCGTGCTTTACCACCCTTTGGGGTGACTATAAGCCCCACTCTATTGGGAGAGGCAGGCGTGCAGGTGACACAGCTGGCTATCAAGGATACAGCACAGGGTGCTAGATAGTGGAGCACCTGGTTAAGCACTCACATCAAGGGTACAGCACCCAGCTTGGCTGTGTGGGGCAGCCACAGGAAGTCCTGCAGAGCTCTGAAAGCCTCCAGGGCAGTGGGTGGCAGGTGCCGAGACCAAAAGGCCAACACCTCTGCCACAGTGCCCTTTAAAAATGTCCCCAGGAGAGGGATGGGGGAGGGGAGATAGCATAATGGTTATGCAAAGAGACTCTCATGCCTGTGGTCCCCTAAGTCCCGAGTTCAGTCCATGGCACCACCATAAGCTAGAGCAGAGCAGTGTTCTGGCAAATAAATAAATAATAATAATAATAGTAATAATGTCCCCAGGAGGATGGGAATAGACAGCATAATGGTTATGCAAACAGACTCTTATGCTGAGGCCCCAAAGTCCCAGGTTCAATCCCCCGTACCACCATCAGAGTTGAGCAATGCTCTGGTAAAAAATAAAATAAAACAAAAGTCCCCAGGAACAGCCCTATGGATGAGGAGGTGGCTTGGACCTGCTAATCCTTCAGCCCTGAGGAGACACAGCGGCTTCTGTGAGGAGGAAGGTGGCTGAGGGCTGGGAGATGCAAATCTAGGTGTCCCTTAAGCCATACCTGCTGCAGAGGCCCTCCTGCATCCATCCACCTAAGCTCACAGTTTTTCTTGATTCTCCCCAAGCCCACCGGGACTTTGGCTACTTCTACGGCTCCAGCTACGTGTCAGCCCCTGACAGCAGTCGCACCCCAGGGCTCTCCCGCTGCCGTGATGGGCTGCTGGTGGCTGAGCTTGACCTCAACCTCTGCCGGCAGGTGAACGACGTCTGGAACTTCAAGGTGGGGCCCCCAGACCCCCCTGTGCTGCCTGGCTTCTCTGCAGGTCTCTTTCCCCTTCCTGCTCCACGCTCCCCCCACCCCAGCCCAAGGCAATTGCAGCTGCAGGGTGGGCACTGGAGGCCATGGTGCAGAAGGCCTGCCCTGTCCCTCTTGCCCAGAGCACCCTCAACCCGCCCAGCCAGGGCTACTGAGTGAGTGAGACTAAGTGCCACCATGGCAGCAGGCCTCAATCAATTCTCTTCTCATCTGATTTAGGTTCTAGGTGCCTTCCAGCAAATTAATCTCAATTTCATTTGTCCAGAGATCTCCTCTAATCCCTTTTGCCTTTCCAGGCATTTTGCTTTTAGCACAAGATAAATGTGCGTGTCTGGTTCTGTCTGTGACTACCAGCCTGGCCACACTGCCGCCAGGCCCTGATGATGGAGGGAAGTAAGAGGGATCCCTGCTGGGCTTTGCTCACCCCCTTCCTCTCTCACCTGAGGCAAGCCCCCTGAGCCCCTGGCCTAGGACACTCCCTCTATAAAGCAAGAGGCTGCTTTCAGAACCCCAAGTGGCCTTTGAAACCTAATAGTTGTGACCAGGGTATCAGAAGAGGATTATGAAGGGTGTCAGCCCTTTTGTAATGAGCACCACAGTTTAGGGTTCCCTGAAACACAGTTCCTCATCTTGTGTTTTTTTTTTATCTTTTTATTTATTTTAATTAGCTTTATTTATTGGATAGAGACAGTCAAAAATCGAGAGGAAAGGGGGAGACAGTAAGGGAGAGAGACAGACAGACACCTGCAAAACTGCTTCACCACTCGTGAAGTTTCCCCCGCAGCAGGTGGGGACCAGGGGCTCGAACCCGGCACGTGCACTCATCCAGGTGCGCCACCACCCGGCCCACAGGCTGGTTTTGCCACCAACAGGATTTCAACCAGCTCAGCCCCCATCAGTAAATGTGACATTCCCAGTGGACTACACACTTGACCACATGCAAGGGCATGGGTGCAAGCCAGGGAGCACCATGTACAGCCCCAGGGGACAGATGACAGGGGTCACTCAGAAGGATGGATCCAGGTTGCTGTCATTCTTTTATGTGTGTGTATGTATATATGCATATGTATATATACATATATTCATATATATCTTTTTAATATTTATTTGTTTTTTATTTATTATTGGATTAAGAAGGGAGGAGGAGACAGAGGGAGAGACAGAGACACTTGCAGCCCTGTTTCACCACTCATAAAGCTTTCCCCCTGCAGGTAGGGACCAGGGGCTTGAACCCAGGTCATCACACGCTGTAATCAGAGTGCTTACCAGGTACACCTTTCTTCCCCACAGCACAGGCCTTTCTGATCTGTTTGTGTCCCATAGCTGCCTCCCAGTGGCATCAGGTGGTAGTGCATGTGTGAAAGGCAGCTGTGCACCGAGCCTCTTACACTTGTCTTGCTTTCAGATGACCGGCAGATATGAGATGTATGCACGGGAGCTCGCTGAAGCAGTGAAGCCCAGCTACAGACCCAATATCGTGAAAGAGTAGTCTCCAGGAAGCACATCTCAACTTTCACAGATCAGTAGGTGCAGCTAGCTTGACATGTCTTGGTTCTCCCTGAAGATACCTAATAATCTTGCTGTTTAAAAAAAATGCATAAAGGGAAGGACAATATATGGATCAATTGCTTCCTAGGCTTACTGTCTGCTTCTGGGGTGAGGACAGATAGAGAAAGCGCTTGGCCAGCACTGTGATTGTACCAAGTGCCACTCGACCCATTGTTCAGCTTACAGGGATTAGTTTTGTGAGCTTGGGAGATGATTCACCTGTCCACATGTGTGCAAGTATCCAGACTTGAGCCTCAGGCCAGCACACAGGAGCGGCTGCATGGGGGAATATTCACAAAAGGTGGAGTAGTGTTGTGGTATCTCCCCTCTCTCTGTCTCTCCTTCTCTGTCTCTCACCCTTTAACTGGAAAAGGAAAAAAAAAAGTTCTCCATGAGTAGTGAAATCATGCAGGCATGAAGGTCCAACATTAATCCTGAAGGCAAAAAAAAAAAAAAATTAGTTTTAGGAGCCAGGGATGTGGCTCAGTGACAGAGTGCGTGCTTCCTATTTCTAACGCCCAGCATAATGAATCAAAATAAAATGATGTATTGTACATTGTCATGTGAATCCTATCCTGCAACACAGGTTAAAGTGGGAATGAGGTTCCTCCTTTCTTTATTATTGTATTTTTTATTGGGGAGATTAATGGTTTACAGTCGACAGTAAAATACAATAGTTGGTACATGTGTAACATTTCTCAGTTTTCCACTTAGCACTCTAACCCTCCACCTAGGTCTTCCTCTGCCATCATGTTCCAGGATCTGAACACCACCCCCCCTGCACCCCAGAGTCCTTGACTTTGGTACAACACACCAACTCCAGTCCAAGTTCTGCTTTGTCTTTTCCCTTATCTTTTTTTTTTCAACTTCTACCCATGAGTGAGATCATCCCATATTCAGCCTTCTGTTTCTGACTTATCTCGCTTCAGAGGATTCCTTCAAACTCCGTCCAAGACGAAGTGAAGAAAGTGAATTCACCATTTTTAATAGCTGAGTAGCATTCCATTGTGTATATAGACCACAGCTTATTCAGCCATTTCATCTGTTATTGGACACTTAGGTTGCTTCCAAGTTTTGGCTATTACAAATTGTGCTGCTATGAACACAAATTGTTTTGGAGATGCCTCCTTTCTTCAGATTCTGCACGGCTCTGTGGAGGCCATCAGTGGTGTGAGGGTTCATGAGGAATGTGGGCTGGTGTGAGAGACCAAGGCTGGGATGCTGGCTGACAACAGAAGGGGAACAGTCATCAGAGGTTTCCACTTGCTGGGCCAGTCTCCAGTTATGCATACTGTGCAATACTATGGATGAGCTGCCAGTTCAGAACCAGATAACTAAACAGGTGGGAGGGCTGGGCAGTGGCACACCCAGTTGAGTGCACACGTTACCATGTCTAAAGACCCAGGTTCAAGCCCCCTCGTCCCCACCTGCAGGGGGAAATCTTGCTGAGTGGTAAAACAGTGGTATAGGTGTCTGTGTATTGCTCCCTCTCTATCCCCCCCAACTTCTCTCTGTCCTACCAAAAGCAAATAAATATTTTTAAACATTTTAGTTACTAATTACTGAGAAAGATAGGAGGAGGAGGAGAGAGAGAGAGAGAGAGAGAGAGAAACAGGTATCACTCAGGTAGTGTGCTACTGGGGATTGAACTCAGGACCTCATGCTTGAGAGTCTAATGCTTTAGCCACTGTACCAGCTCCCAAACCACAGAAGTAAACAAACCAAACAGGTAAGAGAGCATCAGGAGAGCCTGCTGAGTCAGGGAAAGGCACTGATAGAGAATGGCCTATTGGACAGATGCTTCTACCAGGCCTAAGAACAGTTGTTTCTCTTCCTGATGGCCTGCCTGACAGAAGTCATAGTGGTCTCTCTAGCCACCATAATCCCTCCTGTCAGCTCCTCACAATAAACCTCACAGGAGACACCAGTTTTGCCTCTTTGGTTGGACCTTGACTGGCACAGACTCCAGTGCCAGAAAATGCAACCAGGGGAACAGAACCCCAAAGGTGAGGGGCTCTTCACTGGCTCTGGGTCTCTGGCAATCTCTCTAATTTAGTTGCAGTTGTAGGCTCTAGTGACTGTATCTTCAGTGGTAAAGAGGGCTCTGGTAGCCTGGCGTGACTCTGTGGTGGCAGGAAATCAGACATCAGGCGGTCGGCAGCCTGGACCCAGGAGTTCTAGCTCATCCTTCCTGCTGGGTTCCTGGTGGCCTGCACTGTCTCTGGATTTGGGGCTCAAATCACCAGACCCTTCCATCATGTAAGGCAATTCCATGTACTAATTTTTGTTTACCTAAATTTTGCATATAAGCATGCACACACATATATACATATATATCCTATATGGAACAAAGTATGTGTGTGTGTGTGTGTGTGTGTGTGTGTGTGTGTGTGTGTGTGTGTGTGTGTACATACAGTCATATACTTCTCTAGTTGAATCCCTGCTGCCTGACTGACACAGCAGGTACAAACCTCTCTGTACCTTGACTTCCACATCTGTAAACTGAGATCATAGGGAATTTGCAGGTGGCTCCATAGAACACACACATGACCATGTGCTAGGACCATGTTGAGTCCTTTGACCACTACGTGCAAGCTCCAGTAGGGGGCCATTAGGGGAAGCTTCACAAACAGTGGAGTGGTACTGCAGTGTCTCTCCTCTTTCAGTCTCTATCTTTCCCACCTCCCTTTTCATTCCCTATCTAGAAGGAAGAAAGGAGGGAAGGAACAAAGGAGGAGCAAAAGGAGGGAGGAAACAAAGAGGAAACTGGGTGGTGGCACATTCAGTTAAGGACACCTGTTGCAAAGTGAAAGGACCCTGGCTCAAGCCCCCACCCAGTCCCCTACATGCAGGGTGGGGGGATTGAGGGGATTCACAAGTGGTGAAACAGTGCTGCTGCAGGTATCTCTCTCTCTCTCTCCCTCACTCCCTCTCTCCCCTTCTCTATCTCCTTCTTCCCTTTCAATTTCTGTCTCTACCCAATAAGTAATTTTAAAAAATTAAAGATATTAAGGAAGGAAGGAAGGAAGGAAGGAAGGAAGGAAGGAAGGAAGGAAGGAAGGAAGGGTATCCATGACCACTGGGTTCATCATGTAGTCACTGAGTAACAGAAATAACCCAGGTGATAAAGAAAAGGATTGGGGGGGCTGGACAGTGCTGCACCTGTTACTGTGCACAAGGACTCTGGTTCAAGCCCTCAGTCTCCACCTGCAGGGGGAAAGCTTCACAACTGGTGAAGTGGGCTGAGGTGTCTATCTCTCTCCCTATCTCGCCTTCCCCCTCTCAATGTCTCTTTGTCCTATCAAATAAGCAAATAACTGACACAGAGAGAGACTGACTACGCCCTCTCTCCTCCTTTATGTCATCGGGCACACGATGAACCTGGGACCCCCCACCCCCCGGCAGCACTTGCAGGAGCTCCATCGGTTGCTCTGCCACAGCAAGAATCCACCTGCCAAATCTCACAACTCCAGAGCTGAGCAGCATGTCTGAAGGTGGGATCCTTGCTGTGGTTTTCATCCACTCACCAACTCAGCAACTGAATTGCAAGAACAACCCCCTATCAGAGCTGGGGAGTCTCAAGTGAGACTCTACCTGGGGTGAGAAAGCCAGGTGGAGCAGTGTGGGGATTAACTCTGTATTAACCCCTTAACATCTCAGCTGCAGGCTTTTCATCTTAGTGATTCTCTCTGTACCTGACTTTGTCATGTGAGTGCTTTCGAAAAGGAGCATGCAATCAGCTTACAGAGGCCAAATTAGGTGACAAGTTAGTGCACTTATTAAATGGGCCCTGGGGGCCTTAATAAGCGCACACATTACAGTTCACAAGGACCAGGATTCAAGCCCCAGTCCCCACCTGCAGAGGGGAAACTTTATGAGCAGTTAAGTACTGTTGGTGGTGTCTTTTTTCTCTCTCCCCTTCCCTCTGAATTTCTATCTCTATCTTAAATAAATAAATAATATTTTAGTGGTAGTGTGTATGCTTAACACCACCACATGGCTCCCTAGTAGATAAATAATATTTTAAAAGAAACCTTTAAAATATAAGAAAGCATAGGGAAAAAATTAAATACTTGATTTGACAGTGATTTTTTGGTTGTAACACCAAACAAAAGAAAAACTCAACAAACTGAACTTAACCCAAATTTAAAACTTTGTTTATCAACAACACTATCATCCAAGGAGAAAGACAACTCACAGAGTGGCAGAAAATATTTGCAACTCATATCAAATGAAAGGTTCATATTCAGAATTTTATTTTATTTTTTTAAATATTTATTTTATTTATTTATTCCCTTTTGTTGCCCTTGTTGTTTTATTGTTGTAGTTATTATTGTTATTGTCGTTGTTGGATAGGACAGAGAGAAATGGAGAGAGGAGGGGAAGATAGAGAGGAGGAGAGAAAGATAGACACCTGCAGACCTGCTTCACCTCCTGTGAGGCAACTCCCCTGCAGGTGGGGAGCCAGGGTTCGAACCGGGATCCTTATGCCGGTCCTTGTGCTTTGCGCCACCTGTGCTTAACCTGCTGCGCTACAGCCCGACTCCCCATATTCAGAATTTTAAAATGTTCATATTCAGAATTTTAAGATGTTCATATTCAGAATTTTTAAATGTTCATATTCAGAAATAAAAACTCAATACTCCATTTATTTCTCAATAAATGAGAAAATAACTTGAATGAACGTTTTCCCAAATATATGTAAGTGGTCAGTGGTACATAAGATGCTTAATATTATGAATCATGGGGAAATGCAAACCAAAAGTCCACTGAAATGGCTCTAGTAACCAGGGAGGCATGAAATAACTCAGCCAGTAGAGGGTGCGTTTTACCAACTGTGTGGCCCTAGGTTCAAGCTCCAGCTTCACTCAGAAATACCAATGACCTACCCATGGAAGATTCCACAACTGGAGCCTCCTCTTCCTCCTTCACCTCCTCCTCCTCCTCTTAGTGTTTATGTATTTATTGAGTAGAGACAGAAAGAAATTAATTTGGAAGTGGGAAAGAAAGGGGGAGGAAGGAGTCAGGCAGTAGCACAGCGGGTTAAGTGCACGTGGCGTGAAGCTCAAGGACTGTAAGGATCCTGGTTCAAGCCCCCGGCTCCCCACCTGCAGGGGAGTTGCTTCACAGGTGGTGAAACAGGTCTACAGCTGTCTATCTTTCTCTCCCCCCTCTGTCTTCCCCTCCTCTCTCCATTTCTCTCTGTCCAGTCTAACAACGACAACAATAATAACTACAACAATAAAACAATAAGGGCAACAAAAAGGAAAATCAATAAATATCAAAAAAAAGAAAGAGGGAGGGAGAAAGAGAGACACCTGCAGCTCTGCTTCACTGCTTGTGAAGCTTACCCTCTAAAGATTGGAACCTGAGGCTTGAACCCAGGTTCTTGCACATGATAACGTGTACTCAACCATGTGTGCCACCACCTGGCCCCACGGCCCCACACTCTGCTTCTTTCTCTCCCTTTTCTCAATACCACTCTCAAATAAAAAGAATAAAAAGTTAACCTAGGAGGACACATGGTGCAGTGTTTGGTAATGCACAAGTACCATACCCTGAGTTCATTCCCTGGTGCATAACAAACCTGTAAACACATAAACTGAAAATAACAAACATGGCAAGGATGTAGAGAGATTAGATCTTTGTTAACAGGCTGGTAAGAATATAAAACAGGTGGTCCGGGAGGTGGGGCAGTGATAAAACTTTGGACTCTCAAGCATGAGGTCCTGAGTTCGATCCCCAACAGCACATGTGCCAGAGTGATGTCTGGTTCTTTCTCTCTCCTCCTATCTTTCTCATAAATAAATAAATAAATATTTTTTTAAAAAAAGAATATAAAACAGGGGCTGGTAAAATAGCTCACTTGGGTAGTGTGTTGTTCTGCCATGTGTGTGATCTGGGTTTGAGCCCAGCCTCTAACATATTAGTGGAAGCTTCAATGCTGTGGTCTCTTTCATTCTCTCTCTGCCTCTATTAAGAAAAAAAAGTAAAATGATGTAGGTGCTATGAAAGAGACTTTAAAAAATCATTCATTTATTTGATAGATACAGCTAGAATTCTAGGGGAAGGGGAATATACAGAGGGAAAAAGACAGAGAGACACACCTGCAGCTGTGTTTCATCACCTGTGAAGCTTTCCCCCATAGGTGGGGACCAGGGGCTTGAACCTGAATCCTTGAACATTGTAACATGTGCACTCAACCAGATGCGCAACCATCCAGCCCCCAAAAGAGACTTTTGTGATTCTTCCAAACATTAAATAGAGAATTACCTGCCTGAGGCTCAAAAGTCCCAGGTTCATTCCCCCATACCAGCATAAGCCAGAGCTGAGCAGTGTTCTGGGGAAAAAGTAAAAATAAATAACCCGGGGCCGGGAGGTAGCACATCAGGTTAAGCACACATGGCACAAAGCACAATGACCAGCCAGAGGATCCCAGTTCGAATCCCTGGCTCCCCACCTGCAGGGGAATCACTTCATAGGCAGTGAAGCAGGTCTACAGGTGTCTTATCTTTCTCTCTCCCTCTCTCAATTTCTCTCTGTCCTATCCAACAACAGCAATGGCAGCAATAACAACAATAATAAGGGCAACAAAAGTGGGAAAAATAGCCTCCAGAAGCAGTGGATTCATAGTGCAGGCACCAAGCCCCAAAAATAACCTTGGAAGCAAAAAAAAAAATTAAAAGTCTTTAAAAATAAATAAATAAATAACCCAAGGAACCACATTTTGTTTATTCATCTGTACTAACCCTACATCTGTATACATAGAAGTGGGAATAGTCAGGGCAGAGGGTAGACAGCATAATGGTTATGCAAACAAACTCTCATGCTTGAGGCTCCTAAGTCCCAGGTTCAATCCCCTGCACTACCATAAGCCAGAGCTGAACAGTGCTCTGGTAAAAAAAAAAAAAAAAAAAAAAAAAGTGGGAATAGTCAATCATGTATTTAATTTTTTTGAGAAACCACAAAAGTGTCTTTCATATTACCTACATCATTTTTATCATATTTATATTTATATATTTTATATACCATATAATTATTTATTCATTTTAATGAGAGAGAGACCAGAACCCTGCTCACCTCTGGCTTATGGTGGTGCTGGGGTTTGAACCTAAGACCAAGGAGCCTCAGGCTTGAAAGCCTTCTGCATAACTACTTTGCTGCTTCCCCAGCCATACACTTTGCTTTTAGAGGGAGACCTCATTCAGTCTTTCATAGCTGTTTGGTTCTGCAAACACCCTTGAAACTATAATCTAGGACAAAGGCAGTCAAAAATTTTTTTTCCTCTCAAGTCATGCAAAAATGTATAAAATGTGAGAGCCTTCCAACACACACTTACAGCCATCCTCACTCACCCTTCATCCCACATCATCTAGACTCCTGGCAGTCACCCCAGGTCTCCCATGAATCACTGTGATTAATCTGACCAACAGAAACTGGATGGAAGTTGTTTGGTTGGTCTCACCGATTATAATTGATTTCACCTACATGACTTCATGTGCTGAGCCCAACTAGCCGGTAGGTTAACCTCACTCCACTTGACCAGGAAGACAAAGATCCCATAAGCCACCAAGAGCTCTGCCTTGGGGAGCCAAATGACTTTTTCAAACAGTGACCTTTCTCCACTTGGCCTAGGCCATGAGTCCAGGTACAGCAGGGTGTGTTAGATACTACCTAGTCTCCACTTTGGCATCAGGAATGGAGCCTAGGCCACCCTGGTTGATGAATTAACGCTGATCTAAATGCCCTTCAGGTCCAGGGTGGGACCTCTGATCTCTTCAGCAACAGAGACAAATGTTGTTTTCACCTCTCTTAATTGAATGGCTGCCATGACAGGGATATCTGGCAGAGAATGCACAGAATCACTGAGACTGTTGCTGTTCCCAGGAGCTTCTCTGAGTACCTGAGTCTGGCTGGCCTCCTGTTAGCAATGGCACCATGTGATCTGTGGGTGATCTTAGAACCACACCAGAATGTGGGATATAATTCCAGAGGCTAACCCGGTTAGTGCCTGGCTTCCACACAATCACCTGGACTACCCCTAGAAAGACAGGAGCCTGTACCAGTTTGGGGACTGCTGGTCTCACGTGGGTGGCCTCACAACAGAGGTAAGCCACTGACATCCCCCTCACCAATTCAAGGGATGCATGTGATGCAGAAGGGAACACCAGGAGAAATTCAGGTACGAACTTCCAATTTTATTCAGAAAAGAGAGGGCTTATATAGCAAAGTGGAACAAAGAACATTTTTCACATATGTCAGTAATCATAGGTTTCCAAAAGGTCAGTACCCCTGTGGTGGGGAGGGTTAAGGAATGACGGGAATTGATGAGATACCAAAAGGTCAAAGCAGTTAGTTTCCATGAAGCAAGAGATGTTAATTACCTAAAGGTATTAAGAAAAGCATGGTGGTTAAACCAGCAGAGTGAGATAAAGCAGAGAAGAGCAGAATATTGATGTAAGGCATGGTGATCAAAGAACAGAGAAATACGGTGTGTGGAGGTATCATTGTTAAATTACTGGCAAGGCAATGATGAAGTGTATTTTGTATGTGATCAAAGATGGTGAACTGATAGTGAACTTTAAGTGAACTTTCAAGCAGGCAACCATTTGGTTTGCAGCAGGGGAATGAGTTAAGTGTTAAGAGGTTGCAGGCCTCTGTGAAGCTTGGGAGACTGACAAGGGGGAACTGAATCAGGAAAACATTTCCCTCCAAGCTCTATCCTCGAAAGAGAGACTGACAGGTGGGGTGTCTTTTCAGACCTCCATCCCAAGGATAGGGGAGTTCCCCTATGCTTTACCATGCTTTCACATAATCCTACAGGTGTCCCCAAATGTGACCTACATCAGTTTGGGGTATAGACTGATAAGCACTTTCAATATGGCTGCCTAGCCAGGTCGTTTACATTCTGGTTCCTAATTTATTTTGAATAATTGAGTCTAATTCTTGTGTGTTTTTAAAAAAAAAAAAAATTATGGCGGTTGGGCGGTGGTGCACTGAGTTAACTGCACATGGCACGAAGCACAAGGACCTGCACAAGGATCCCCCAGTTGGAGCCCCCAGCTCCCCGCCTGCAGGGGGGTCACTTCACAAGCGGTGAAGCAGGTCTGCAGGTGTCTCTCACTTCCTCTCTATCTCCACTTTCCCTTTAAATTTCTCTCTGTCCTATCCAACAAAAATGGAAAAAATTGGCCACATGAGCAGCGGATCCATAGTGCTGGCACCAAGCAATAACCCTGGAGGCAAAGAAAAAAGAAAAATTACTATCTATTTATTGGATAGAGGTAGCCAGAAATCAAGAAGTAGGGGAAGATAGAGGCACCTGCAGATCTGCTTCACCACTCACAAAGCATTCCTTTTTTTATTAGTGATTTAATAATGATTTACAAGATTGTAAGATAACAGGGGAACAATTCCATACAAGTTCCCACCACAAGAGTTCTGTGTCCCATCCCCTCCATTGGAAGTTTTCCAATTATTTAAACTTCTGGGAGTATAAACCAAAAAAAAAAAAAATTTTTTTTTAGGGTGCATTATTTGAGGAAGTCACTTGGCTTTCCAAGACAGAGTTCAATGGCTTCTGGGATTTATTCTCTCTGTATCTCCCTCATTTAAAAAATAATAAAGTATTAGGAAGGAAGGAAAGAAGAAAAGCATCTGCCCCTGCCCCCTCGCCAAGGATAACTGGCTGTAGTTGTTACAATGGACAGTTAGACGACTATCTGACTATCTTCAGACCTATTTCAGGATGGAACCCCTTCCCCAATTTCTTCTTCATTAACTGGCAGTAAACTGAGGCACCATTTTGTCACCGTATTTCCATACAAATCGGTCAATAAGTGCTACCAATTTCTCAGACTTCCCATCAGATCAACTGCCACCCCCCCACCCCCCACCCCTCAGAGCCATCTCTTTGTCAGCGTGCTGTCCTTGGACTCCGGTTGAGGAGTTGGCTCAGCCAGCAGAAACTCAGGACTTGCATGTGTGAGGTCCCAGGCGTGATTCATAGCTCTGCATATGCCTAGAGCAGAGTTCTGCTATCATGCTTTGTGTCTACCACAAAGTAAGTTTGAAAATGTCAAAATCAAGAGTCTGGTGGTAGCGCAGCAGGTTAAATGAATGTGGCGCAAAGCGCAAGGACCCACGTAAGGATGCCGGTTCGAGCCCTGGCTCCCCACTTTCAGGGGAGTTGCTTCACAGGCGGTGAAGCAGGTCTGCAGGTGTCTATCTTTCTCTCCCCCTCTCAGTTTTCCCCTCCTCTCTCCATTTCTCTCTGTCCTATCCAACAATGACGACATCAATAACAACAATAACTACAATAAAACAAGGGCAACAAAAGGGAATGAATAAATATTTTTTAAAAAAAGAAAATGTCAAAATCTACCAAAGGGCCTGCCTGCAAATTAGCCAACAGTTTCATGGATACAGACTATCTGGAGACACAAAGCTCCCGGATCAAAGCAGAGGGAAGTTTATTATAGCAACAGTAGCAGTCAGAACACTCATATTATCTTTTTTAAAAAATATTTATTCCATTTTGTTGTCACTGTTTTATTGTTGTAGTTATTTTTGATGTCATTGTTGTTGGATAGGACAGAGAGAAATGGAGAGAGGAGGGGAAGACAGAGAGGGGGAGAGATAGACACCTGCAGACCTGCTTCACCGCCTGTGAAGCAACTCCCCTGCAGGGGGGGAGCCAGGGGCTCGAACCGGGATCTTTACACCAGTCCTTGCACTTTGCGCCACGTGTGCTTAACCTGCTGTGCTACCGCCCAACTCCCAGAACACCCATATTATCTTTTTTATTTCTATTTTATTTATTTATTATTTTTACCACAGCACTGCCCACCTCTGGCTTATGGTGATATCACAGCACCAGACATCCCCCCCATATGCTGTCAGGGCTTAACCCCAGGCTGTGTCCTACACCTCAAAGCAGAGCACAGAAACTAAACAGCAGGTACAAAGATTCCTGAGGGAGGGAAGGACTCTGATAAATGGCAGATTCCAAGAGGGTGTTATCTCAGCTGCCTCATGGATCTGTTGTGGGTGTGGGGTGAGATGAGGACACCAAGCCATATACAGTCAAAGACCTGGGGAAAATTCTCTGGAAGCATTTCCTCAGGAAGTGAGGCAGGGCAGACAGCCGGGGAGAGGCACAGAGGAGGGTGGCCAGGGAAGCAGAGCCTGGAGAAGCCACTGGAGGCCACCATGCCAGGCCCAATTCCTGGTAATGGAAGTTTCCCATGAACACACAATCCTGTGCTGGCCCCCATCACACAGGTCTTGGGACCAGGGGCTCAGGAAGATGGTGTGTTGGTGTCTTTCTGGGTTTCTCTATTCTATTGTGAGTGCAAGGGTGGATACTGTGACTGGGGCAGGTCGGAGGCAGTTTAGTTCCCAGACTTCATGCCAGCCTGACTCAAAGGCAGAACTTCAGGGGCCAGAAGCAGCCCACCTCTGACTCTGGAAGCCAGAGTTCAGGTCCTGACTCTTTTAAGCATGGACTCAGCCCTCCAGGCCGCTGGAATTGTTTCAGTTTAGGAAGCAGCAGTGACAGTTTTGGGTCTGTGTCTGTAGCTTGCTGAGTGATGTCCCTGAACCACTGCCCACCTGCTTTCTGTTGGATAAGATCAGAGGTTAATCCAGATGTTATCCTAGTTCACAGGACACAGGCCTGCACAAAAACAAAATCAGTAGTCAAGGAGTGTTAGGGAGCCCTGGACAAATGCCACAGGATTACAGCCTTTTCTGCTAGATCACCCGGAGGAGACTCTAGCTTGCAGTGTTTGTCGAGCTGACTTGACCAAGCACCCTGACAGAGGGTTGCCCCCCACACACACACACAAACTGCCACTCTGAAGGGGCACTAGGCCTGGTGGCCACTGAAGGCATTTTCAGTTCTAAGATTTTTTTTTATCTTTATTTATTTGGATAGACAGTGAGAAATCAAGAGGGTGGGGCAGAAAGAGAGGATGAGAAACAGAGACACTTGCAGGAGGCTGGGTGGTGGCGCACCTGGTTGAGTGCACATGTTACAGTGAGCAAGGACCTGGGTTAGAGCCCCTGGCCCCCACCTGCAAGGGGAAAGCTTTGTGAGTGGTAAAGCAAGGCTGCAAGTATCTGTCTCTCTCCCTATCACTCCCTTCCCTCTCAATTTCTGCTGTCTCTATCCAATAAATATATATTTAAAAAGAGAGAGAGACCTGCAGCACTGCTTCACCACTTGTGAAGCTTTCCCCCTGCAGGTGGGAACTGAGGGCTCAAACCAGGGTCCTTGCACACTGCAGCATGTGCACTCAACCAGGAGCACCACCACTCGGCCCCCGATTTTTTTTTTCAATGGAGCCTCCTGACTTCTGATGGTCCTTTCACTCTGGTGTCCATGCCCTGCCCTGCCAAGTAACCCTGACAGCACAGAACTGACTCATTTCTAAAGGAGGGTGGAGCCAAGATGGCGACTTGCAAGCAGCAGCGGCTGGCGTGAGCTCCAACAAACAACAGCTTGTGACTGGGGATTCTCTGGATAGGGTTCCAGATGCTAGCATGATGCCAACCAGACTTCCCTGGACAGACAACCCCACCAATATGTCCTGGAGTTCCGCTTCCCCAGAGCCCTTCCCCACTAGGGAAAGAGAAGACAGCCTGGGAGTAAGGATCAATCACTCAATGCCCATGTTCAGTGGGGAAGCAATTACAGAAGCCAGACCTTCCACCTTCTGCATCCCACAATGACCTTGGGTCCATACTCTCAGAGGGATAAAGAATGGGAAAACTAGGAGTCTGGCGGTAGTGCAGCGGGTTAGCGCACATGGCACAAAGCACAAGGACCTGCATAAGGATCCAGCTCCCCACCTGCAGGGGAGTCGCTTCAGATAGTGAAGCAGGTCTGCAGGTGTCTGTCTCTCCCCCTTTCTGTCTTACCCTCCTCTCTCCATTTCTCTCTGTCCTATCCAACAACAACACTAATAATAACTACAACAATAAAACAATAAAGGCAAAAAAAGGAAATAAATAAAATTTTTTTAAAAAACAGCAAGAAAAGGAAAGCTATGAGGGGAGGGCATGGGATACAGAGTTCTGGTGGTGGGAACTGTGTGAAGTTGTACCCCTCTTATCCTATGATTTAGTCAATGTTTCCTTTTTATAAATAAAAAATTACATTAAAAAAAAAACTGACTCATTTCTGAAACATGGGAAAAAACTATGGCTTCCATTCTTGATGTTGTCTTTTCTCTTTCTTCTGTTGTCCCTATCCCCCAGCCATCCAGCCTATGGTCTATGAGTTAGCAGTGAGTGCACCTGCCTCCGTTGAACCTTGAGGTGCTGCCTGCAAACCTGAGGGGCCCAGAACCAAAGGCACCAGCTCAGCTATGCCTACAACTCTGCTGGGAACTACCCTTAGTCCCGAGTAGGATCCCTCTCAGTTCAATTTCCTAGTACCCCCCTCCCCCTCAGTACCTTCCCAGTATCCCACACACACCACAGCCACTGCCCCTGTCTGCTAGAACACACCGTCTGCGTTCTAGCAGCTAAGTCCACCAAGGACTCAACACCTCCCACCTCTGTCCCTCCTGCTCCAGTGCGCCCCTCACTCTGTAACTTTTCTGTCTTTACTGTACTCAGTAACTACTCGAAAGAACCCAGACCATTCACAGGCTTGTCCCAAGCTATGATATGTCCGTCTGGAATGGGAAGAGCAGAGCAGGGCAAGCTGACTGCCGGCACTCACACTAACTTGCAGCTGGTGTACACCACCTGTCATGGCACCTGTGCCTGATAACTAAGAATTGGGCAGCTCATGTCTACCAGACTGTCCTACTCCAAAGTCTAGATCCTGGGTCGAAATTTCTAATGTATCACCACAGTGTGGGGCCTAAGGGGACAGGGGCAAGGGCAGAGCAGTCATCAGCGTGGGAACATGGGTCAGGCACAGAACCCTACCTGATAAGCCAGCTCTGGCTGTTAACTCCTGCCATGTCTAGAGCAGGTGAGGCTGCCAGATAAAAGCTTCCCAGCACTTCTTGTCCAATTAGGGCCAGATGGTGGTGCACCTGGTTGAGCACACGTTACAGTGTGCAAGGACCTGGGTTTGAGCCCCTGGTTCCATCTGCAGGGGGAAAGCTTCGAGAGTGGGTAAGCAGGGATGCAGGTGTTTCTCTCCCTCTCTCCCTACCACTGCCTTCCCTCTTGATTTCTGGCTGTCTCTATTCAATAAAGATAACGGGGATGAACAATGGTACCCCAGGTCAAGCGCACACAGTATGAAGCGCGAGGTCCCACACAAGGATCCTCCTTTGAGCCTCTAACTCCCCACCTGCAGGAGGGTCATTGCTTCACAAGCAGTGAGGCAGGTCTGCAGGTGTCTATCTTTCTCTCCCTGTGTTCCTCTCCTCTCTCAATTTCTTTGTCCTCTAAAAGAAAAAAAAAAAAATCAAAAAAATGGCCTCCAGAAGCAGTGGATTCATAGTGTAGGCAACAAGCTCCAGCGAAGCAACAAGCCCCTGCAACAACCCTGAAAGTAAAAAAAAGATAGTAAAAGAAAAAAAAATTCTTGTAAAATCAACCGGTAACAGCCCTGTAACTGGCAGGTAAGCAGGGCCTCCTGACTGGAGGGAGAGTACATCGAGGGCTCACTCATCTCCTCCCTGGTGAGCACCCCCTCCCCCCCCCACACACACACAGTCCCAGCTAACATGTAGAGTTACAAGGACCCAGGTCCCTGTGTGCTCATGCTAAGAACTCAGGAGGAGACACGAATTCCTAAAGGAGAGTCAGAGGTTGCCATCCTTTTGCAATGAGAATAATGTTTATTGAGAATGGCTCATTACAAACAAAATAAATTTTATGTATAAAATCTCTGCAATGCAAAAAGATCCCTTGGGCCTCCAGGTGTCTAGAGTGAATGAAGCCAAATGTCTAGTGCAGCCTCAGGGACTCTGCTAGGTCCCCAATGTGTGGGTAGGGGTGGGTGCCATGGTGCTACAGGCAGAAGTCCAGGCATTATCTCTGGACCCATTTCCCTGACCCATGCAGGACACAGCGGTATGGTGTAGTATGTGTGTGTCCTGCCTCCAGAGCCCACACCAAGGCAGAGGGCACAAGTGCAGAGGCAGGCAGCATTCACTTAAGTCTCCCAGATGGGTGGCCTCTAACTTGGAGCTTGTCCTGAGAGATCACCCTGCAAGCCCAGGGGCTGTTGCTCAGTGTCCTGTGGACAGGCATCACTCATATTTAGTCATCCTGGAAGCTGCTCTTCCTCTTGCTGCTTCTCTCTACATGACTACTTTCACCATGAATGCCTTCAGAACCCTCCTAAGGATGCCACCACAACCACCACACATGGCACCACTGCCATAGGATCTGAGCTTCCTGGGGGCCTGGGCTATCCAGCATTAAGGCAACAGAGACAAGACCAGTCTAAAGGCAACATTGGTCCCTGGAACCCAGGCTGCCTGCTCAGCCAACAGTACCTCCCTCTCAACTCGGGGCTGTCAGGTATTGGGGGGCAATGTGCCGGGGAGCTCTGAGAGAGCTCTAAACAGAGTCCAATTCCACTTCTCATAGCGCTGACTTGGGGTGGTGGCAGCTGACGGGTGGGTAAGTCTTCGGGGGTTGGGGGGCAGCAGCTACCATGGTGTCGTGCCTCAGGCACTGGAAGACCAAGCGCAGGGGCGTCTGGCTGTTGGGGCAACCCCTGTAGGAATAACTCAACTCCCTTGGTTCTGAGATCCACCTCTGCTTAGCTGACTCGCCCCAGACTGGACTGTGTGCTGACTTAAGGCCCTAGCACTTATCCCCCTAGTGTGAGCCCATCCCCATCTCTTCAGAGGACCTTGACCTGGCTCACCTGGCCCTGTAAGAGGTGTCAGTGGTTCCAAAGTACCTGCAAGCTCACTATTATTGTCTTACTTGAGGGCAGTTCTCCCCTGCAAAAGTGAAAATCTAAACCTAAAAAAAAGAAAGAAAGAAAGAAAGAAAGAAAGAAAGAAAGAAAGAAAGAAAGAAAGAAAGGAAAGGGGGGGGTCGGACAGAAGAATGGTTCTTCAAAAGACTTCCAAACCTGAGGTCCCAAAGTCCCAGGTTCAATCCTCAGCACCACCAAAAACCAGAGCTGAGCACTCTGGTATGGGAGGGAGGAAGGAAGGGAGGGAAAGAGGGAGGAAGAAAAAACACACACACACATAAAATTTAAGAAAAAAGGGAATAGCTCAAGGCCATGCTGCGTGACCCTGTGTGCGAACAACACCCTCCACTGTCAAGTCACAGGAGACCCAACATGCTGTGCAAAAAAGGGGAAAACACCATGGGGGGTGGGGGAGAGGCACCACCAGTGACCACCCTGCCACTGCTTTAGGAGCACCAAGTCCTGCACAACTACCTGGGACCTTGGCTAGTGTCATGAGACTCTCAGGTGGTTGGGAAGACCTCTGAGACCCACACGGCTGTGGTCCTCAGGTCAGACATTTTGGGGGGTTGCCTCTGGCACTGCCAATTGGCAGGAAGCAGGGTTCTTCCACTCCCTGGCCCCAAGCCCACTGGACCTAGCGCCTTCATCCTAGAGATGCAGGAGGCCTGAGGTCCAGCCCTCACTAGAGCCAAGGCCCTGGACAGTCACAGGAACTTAGGTCCCCTGGGAGGCTAGAAGTATTGGCAGCATCTCCTGATGGGAACGGAGGTCTGCAGCATTCCAGGGGAGATGGGCGAGAGCGGGTCCTGGCAAGGTCTATGGAAGTCCGTTGCCCTGGGGGTAAGGGTCAGATAGTCTCCCAACACAGATGCTCCTCTGACAACTGGCGTCATTCTCAGGACTTAGCCCCTGGGTTTATGGAGAAGTGGGCTCAGGTCTCTCCCCTGACCCTGGCCGGATGCCCCCTGTGGTCCATCTGCATTCAGGTTCCAGATCCCGGGGGAGGTTCTGTTCACACGTGGGGTGCTCCCAGCAGCTGCAAGTGTGTGGGGTAAGTGGTGTGATGACACTCAGTGCTGGCGAATGAAGTGGACTGTCTGTGGTCTTCCAGAGTTCCCTGGGCCACTGTCCTGCTGACTAAGGACACAGCTCCATATTTGAGTCCCCGCTGATAAAGATGGGCCAGGGCCTTCTGAGGAAGCCCACCTGGTGTGGAGCAGGGCGGGATCCCACTGTCAGCTGTCCAAGTAGACAAAGAGGATGTCTTCATCTGTCCCGTAGCTGGTTCTGGCCTCCTCAAAGTTGCTGACGCTGGTGCTGCACATTCCTGCTGGGGGCGCACAGCCAATGGGTCTATAGAGAGCACTGACCTCTCTCAAGAGATCAGAACCTGTCTGGCCTGGCCACCCCTCACCCTTCAAGTCCCATTCCCCGCCCCCACCAAAAGCCTGCCTACCCTCCTGCAGCTTTGAGAGCTCATTCTCAGACTTCTCCCCAGTATAGCAGATGGACAAACTGGGTCCAGAGAGGAGGAGAAACAAGCTTGAGACCAGCGGGGTGAGTCTGCCGTGACCTCCCTCATCCCTAGGGCAGTGGGAAAGCCCTGGATGGAGCTGGACAGATCTTTTGTGCCGGGTGTGGCAGGAGGCTGGTGAGGCCACAGAGGGAGGAAAACCGAAGTATGTGCAGCATGAGGCAGTGAGGCCCGGCCCCGAGCAGAGGGGGAGGGAGATGGCCAGCTTGGCCAAGACCCGGGCATGAGAGAAGCCAGTGGGCCTGAGTGTGCTGCACAGGTGATGGGGGGTAGGGGGGGAATGACCTTGGGGAGAAGGTGGTGAGGGAGAGAGGTCTTATGGACTGGAGACCTGCCGGTCAGCTGGCTATACTCACGGTCGGAATAGGCTGGGTTGTTGTAGAAGATGCAGCCGGCCGTGCGGTTGTAGCCTCGAAGCACGATGAAGTGGCCCTGGTAGTCAGGGCTGCGGCAGAAGCAGCGGTGGCCACTGGGCGCGAAGCAGCAGTACTTGACTGGGCTGGAGCAGAGGTCACAGTGCAGCACCCCCGAGTTCACCAGAACGATGGCCACGTGGCCCTGGGCCAGATGTGCCTGGATGTCCTGTATGCTCACGGTACTATGGGCAGGAGGTGGGTCAGCTGAGCTGGGCCTTGGGCCACTGCTTAGAACCCTGCTCTCTGCCCCGAGTGTCACAGAACTTGGAGTCATGGCTCATCTCCGCCCTGAGTTCCTCACAGGTGGAATAAACGCCCTGCATTGTCACAGCAGCCCAGGCTCAGCAGTGCAGGATGCTGAGGGACCCATCAGACCCGCCACAGAGGGGCAGGTCAGCTCCAGACAGGCCCCAGGCATAGAACCCCACCTCCTGCCCAGTGAGCTCTTTGTTGTGGAGTGTCTCCCTTGGTCCTTCCCCTTCAATCTTGGGTTTTACTCAGAAAACTGTTGATCTGACTTAATTCCCCAAAACTAAGCCAAACGTGACTTGGGCAGTTCCAAAACCAAACACTTCTCTGAAAGGGCTACTCTTTCTCCCTTCCTCCCTTTCACTTTCTCCTAAGGCTCCTTACAGCAGGAGGGACTGCCCAGAAAGGGTTGGTCAGCAGGACTTCCTGGGGACCCTATAATGCAGCAAAGCCCGCTGCCTGAGGCAGTTCCCTAAGGACTCTTGGGTAGTAAGTCCTAGAACCTAGAACAGGAGAAGGGATGGGGGGGAGCTGTCTTAGATCAGGGCCTCGGCCATCCTGGTGGGTGAGGACATTTGGCTTGAGGCCTGCTTCCTTGTCATTTCTGGAGTGGTGGAATGAGGCCCATGTGTCCTGGCCTGACTCGGCTCTCAGCTCAGCCACGTGGCAATGAGGTTTGTTGTCTCAGCCCAAGAAAACGGTCCATTTTCCTATGGGGTGCTTTAAGAGAAATGGCTGTCTGACTTCCTAGTGTAAGAGTTGTGGGGGGGGGGGGGGGGAGGTTTCATCTGCAGGAAGAGAGCAGGGACTAGGCTGGGCTGTCAGGAAAAGCAGCAGGTTGCACAGATTAACCGGGGTGGGGGGTGGGGGGGTGGAGGAGCCCAGCTCAGACCCTAGCATGGCTGAGGTACTGTTATAATGCAACTGTGGGCAACGGACACCAGCTTTCCTCCCTCAACTCCTGGGGAGTGGGGGAGGTGGTGAGGATAGCACCTGCTCCTCACTCAACAAGAAAAGACGGTCTCTCTCAAGTGCCAATAATGAATGTTCGCTGCCTTTCCTTCTAGAGTGCTTGTGTGCTCCGAAGATGCATGAAAAACCTTCCCATTTCCAAACCACCTACTGTGGAATTAGATTGGTAACAATGACACAGAATTTAGTGAAGTGAGCAACCTGGGATGGCAGAATAACTCAGGTGGATCATGTACCGCTATTGTGTTGAAGGAAGCTTTGGTTTCTTCCCCTCTCTGCCTCTATTTAAGAAAGAATGGGGCCCAGGCAGTGGCAAGTGGTGAGGCAGGGCTGTAGGTCTCTCTCTCTCTCTCTCCCTCTCCCTCTCTCTTCCCCACCCCCTCAATTTCTCTCTGTCCTATCAAATAAAATAGAAAGGAAGAGAGTGATGGATTCATAGTGCCAATACAGTGGCCCAGTGATAACCCTGGTGGCCAAAAAAAACACCACGCACAGACGCACACGATCCAGTTCAGCAGACCACAGCTCAGCTGGGAGGTGAGCAGGCCTAAGGAAGCTCAAACATTACCCGTCCCCCACTAGATGAAATGAACAGAGGGAGACACCCAGGTCACAGCAGATCATGGGGAGATCTGGGTGCCAGGCCATCCCTGGCAGTCTCTCCATTACCATGTGGGAATGCTCCTTCACTGTCACCCACACTGGCGTTCCTGTGCTCTGTCCCATGGCACCATTCTGTGAGCAGCCAGGGGGCTGGCTGCACTCTGCCTTGTTCACCGTCCCTCCAAGTCCTGCCCAGGGCCCACCCCAGGGCAGAGCCTTGTAGCAGGTTACATAACCCCACTGCCCCATATCTGATAGTTGGAAAAAACAAGGCTCTGAGGCAAATGAATATTCATGACCTCCAGGACAGGAAAGCCAGGCTTTGCCAGACCCAAGTCCTCCTTCTCATCTGTAGACCACCCCGAGATCCCCAGACAAGTGTATGGGTAGACAAGGAAGGGTATGGCGAGTCTCACCATTTCTCCACCAGCACCTTGCAGGCCTTGGCTTGTGCAAACAGCTGGTTGACCCGGGTCTCCTCTGTATCAAAGTGTTTCCTGTAGAAGGACTGAGGAGAGAAGGACAAGCTGGAAGGGCCACATGTCCCACCTCTCACCCCCACATACACACTGAACAAAGTAAAGGCCATGTGAGGAGTCAGAGGTGGAGAAGATGGAGGCACTCAGCCTGTGAGTGTGTGCATGTGTGTGTGTGTGGGGGGGGGGGGGGGGTGTTGGTGGTTTGCCATGTGAAGAAAGCTGTGTTGACCCCAGCCGGCACAGCAGTTCACTGGAATGCACAGGAGAGTAGTGGGCAGCTAAGACCATTAGCTCCCAGGCTTATGAGCAGGCGGCTACAGTAAATGAGCAAGGGGGAAGCTGAGTCCACCCAACACTGAGCTGCCATCCACTCACCCAGATGAGGGCTGAGGAGCAGGCTTCAGTGTAGGAGCCTGCAAGGCCAAAAGCCCCTATGGAGTGAGTGGTCTGGGAGGTGGCACTGTGGATAAAGCGTCGGACTCTTAAGCATGAGGTGCTGAGTTCAATTGCTGGCAGCACATGTACCAGAGTGATGTCTGGTTCTTTCTCTCTCTCTCTCTCTCCTGTCTTTCTCATTAACAAATCATAAAAAAAAAAAAAAAAAAAAACCTATGGAGAAGCTCTTTTCTCAGCTTCATAGACAGACTAAACGAGATCCGTGAGCCTCTTCCCCTGGCCTGAGGGATTCAAAGACATTGACCAGCACTGGCTGCCCTGTGACCATCTTCATGCCAGCAAGGGCAGTGGCAGCTCTGCTTGGCCAAGTTTTATAGAGCCCAGGTAGCAGGCCAGACAGGCTCAAGATGTGCAGGGAAGGAAGCCGTGCTGGTGGATTGGTGGGGATATACCAGTATCCTTTTTCAAAATAAACAAAAAGGAAAGATGCTATTTGGGGTTTTAGTTCAAAGTATCAATCACAGAGCTTGCAATTGCTGTCCTGAGAAAACAGGGTAAATCAGCGGTAGACGGATGAGGTCAGCACCTTGTGCTCTGAAGCTCCAGGGCCCGCGGTGTATGGAGTGCTCGGCAGGGAGGGACTCAGGCAGGCAGCCAGGAGGCTTCTCTGCACACACTCTAGTACTAACAGAGGTGGGGTGGAGAGGTGGGTGTGCCTGTCAGTTGCTCACCTGGTTTTTGTAGCCCTTGTCAACACCTAGGGTCTGGGTGCAAAAGCGATGCCTGACGCCAAAGTGGCGCATCAAGTAGGCCAGGTCAATGGTCCAGATGCTCCTGGTCAGCCGCAGCTCCTGAAGGGCACTTTCAAACTCACAGTCGTCCAGCTGGCCTAGGTAGCTATAAGCGAGCAGGCATGGGGAGGGGGGGGTTGGTCCAGGCTACCCTTCCCCCCAGAGTCCCCACTCCACAGAAACCGCTATTCACTGTGATGCAACATGAGGCCCGGCTTGCTTGCTGCCTGAGTAGAGCCTAGAGGCACAGCTCTGCGGGCTGAACTCTTGGCATCCTTTCTGGCCCCACTAGCTTTGTCTCTAAGCTGAGGTAGTTGGATAACATCAGAAGTTTTCCAAAGTTCAGCCTGTGGACTCTTTTGGTGAATCTCATATTATATTGCCTGGGATTCCAGAATGTTAGAGGTATTAGAGAGAGCCTGTTCCAGACTGACAACTAGAAGTTCCCCCATAAGGTGCTGGCTACTATCCCTCTAGGTCTTTAGAGGCCAAAGCTCCAGTGACAAGCCCCTAGTGACCCTGTCTCTTGGGAGCACAATTCACAAAGTGTGTGAAGGGCCACCTATGCCCATCATGAGGCTGTTCTGTGGGCCAGGCCTGGGCAGCTGGGACTTCTCAGAGCACAGCAGACAGCCAGAAGGCCTGGTCCTCCTGCTGCTGTGTTTTGCAGATGCGACTGGCCCCAGATGGAAACTGAGCCTTCTGAAAGCCCCAAGCAGAGACAGCAGCATAGACAGAGCCTACCCAGGTCTACCCAGGCGCTGAGGACAGGGAGGGCCTAGCCTGCCCACTCACCGCAGTACCATCCTGGAGCAGGCCAGGCCACAGTCCCAGTGGTAGAGCTGTTGGATGATGGGTACAGGCAGCTGCACAAAGTCCCCTGCGTGGAAACACATGCAGGTCACTGATCCTGGGAATGGTGCCACCACTGCCAACCACCTCTGGAGTCACAGCCAGCAGAGCTGCCCAGATCCTGCAGGACCATGCAAGAACTGGCTCACTTCACGTGGCCCAAGCCTGTCTCCTAATGACCGGAATCTTCCTCAAACAGGTCAGAACAGTTGTCTGACTCAAAGACTTCTAGAGCTGGTTCCCATATGTCTTAGGACAATTCTTTCATGGGGGCCACCCACCCCTATAGTTTCTCCCTCCCGGCCTCTCTGCAGGAACCTCCACGTAGATGCTTCCCTGCTGTGACTCCCCTGCCCTGGGGCTTTTGCACACCCAGCCAACCACTTGGATTTTCCTACTCTCCCAGATGCATGCGCCAACTCCTGCTGCCCTGGAAGTCACTCCTCCACACCACCCAGCAACCACGTGCATACAACCCGCCAGGCTGCCCTCTCTCCAAGCCCCCCAATCTTCGGCAGGAGCTTTGAGAAGTTAGGGTCAGGGTCATGGGGGACACTCAGCACATACTCATGTCTCATTGCATGAGGGCCCTGGGTATTTCCCTGACTCAGAGCTCCAAGGGCAACCATGGTTTGGAGGGCCCTGTCACATAATCTGTGGCATTCTACTAGGGGCGACATCTCAATCTATCCTTGCCCAACTGTGAGGGGTTATAGGAGCCCAGCAACTGACCTTTGTCAGACCAAATCTGGTCATCTCTAAAGTGAGGGACTTGGCTCTGACTCAGTTGTTCAATCAACAAATTTCTCAAGAGCCTAGTACATGTTTGGCATGTAACCTGGAAACACAGGAGCTAGTATACAGCAAAACCACCAAGTTTAAGAGAAAAGCAGAGGCATGGGCCAGAGATGATATTGGGGTGTATCTCAGGCAGGTGAGTCAAGGAGCACAGGCAGACAGTGACAGTATACACTGTGGCCCAAGGCAGGGAGCCAGCATATGGCCTCCAAGAACTTTGTACTCTGAAGTTCCGGGAATCTGCACAAAGTTCAGAAGCTAGAGAAAGGGGAGGTGACTCCCTACAACCTCCTAACCTCAGAGGGTTCTGAGGCTTCACTTACACCTGAGACCAGACTGCACTGGAAGCTGTGCCCACTGCCTACCTGCCACACCGGCTCACAGAGCTCTACCATGTACACCAAGCAGGAGGGCCTATCAGAAGGGCTGAAGTCCTCCTGGCTGGCAGGCGTCTGGGCAGCCCCTTTTCTAGACGTAGGGTCCCAGTACCTACTTGTCTATGTCCAGACCCTCCCTGCTTTCCCACTATAGCTCAGATGCCACAGGTGGGGTTTCCCTAAGCCCCAGGAGAGCCGCACCACCCCCATCTACGCTCCACCAGGCAGGCTGGGGTTCCTGCTTTGGCTCACAGAAGGGGATCCTTGTATCAACCTGTCTGTATCTTATGGGCCTGTCCTATGTCTCTAGGAGATAGGAACCTCTGGCTGTGTTTTTTTTTTTCACCAGAACACTGCTCAGCTCTAGCTTATGTTGGTGGTGGTGGTGGTGGTGGTGGTGGTGGGGAGGGGAGCAGGGGATTGAACCTGGGACTTTGGAGCCTAAGGCATGAGAGTCTCTTTACATAACCATGCTATCTACCACCCCCCACTGTGGTTGCTTCTTTACAATGGCCTCTCCCCACCACTCCTCGCCTCCAAAGGTCAGTGGCAGGGCCCATGTGAAGCAGGGTGTCATAGGTAAGGACATGATTCAGACTCTGGCACTGCTTCTTCTGGTATGAAACAGATAATCACTGAAGCTGGTCTGGTGGTCCAGGAGGTGGTGCAGTGATAAAGCTTTGGACTCTCAAGCATGAGGTCCCGAGTTCGATCCCAGGCAGCACATATGCCAGAGTGATGTCTGGTTCTTTCTCTCTCCTCCTATCTTTCTCATAAATAAAATCTTAAATAATAATATTTTTTTTAAAAAAAGATGCTAGGGTGGGGGTATAGCATAACGGTTATGCAAAGAGACTTTCATGCCTGAGGCTCTCAAGTCCCAGGTTCAAGTTCAATCCCCCACACCACCGTAAGCCAAAGCTGAGCAGTGCTCTGGTAAAAAAAAAAAAAAAAAAAAAAGGAAGCTAGTCTGAAAGGTGCTAAGTCTGAAAGGTGCTAAGTACTCAGGACAAGAAATGTCGTAAAGGATGAATATGGGATGATCTTAGTCTCAGGCAGAAGTTGAAAAACAACATCAGAAGAGAAAACACAAGTAGAAACTGAACCACAGTTGGTGTATTGCACCAAAGTAAAAGACTCTGGGGTGGGTGGGGTAAGAGTACAGGTCCATAAAGGATGACAGAGGTTCTAGTGGGGGTTGTATTGTTATGTTGAAAACTGAGAAATGTTATGCATGTACAAACTATTGTATTTACTGTCGAATGTAAAATGTTAATTCCCCAATAAAGAAATAAAATGAAAAAAAGAAATGTCTGTAAAGCCAAAAGATGGTCCACCCTGAGGGTAAGTGCCTTGCCTTGTGTGCAGCTTAGGCTCCAGCCCCTGCACCTCATGGGAGTATTATGGCACCAGGGGAAGACTGGGGTATCCCTTCCCCCACCTCTAAAGAGAATGCCTACTTTCCATCCAGCTGGTCCTGCACAGCAAGCCCAGACCAGGCTGAGGATTTGTTACCCCTTCCCATTGCCCCCTGCCCCTTTGAAAGGACTGTAGGTTCTTTAATCTTGAACCCTTGCCTCCTCCCACTGCCAAGGATTCAGTCCTGTGGGTAAGGCCCACACTCTACTGGGTGTACCATCTCCTCCTCGCCCCGGTCCTGTGGGTTCAGTCTTTCTTGACTAATAATCTAGTGGGAAGACAGAGCAGTTATATTTTATGTTTTTATTTTCACTTAAGTCCTCAGCCCTAAGCTCTCACCCACAGATTCTCTCCTATCTCTTGGCACAGCAGTCAGAGGAGTCGCCTCCAGTTCCTTACTACTGTCAATCAAATTCTCACCCCTTACTATGACCTGCAGCCCTTCACCCCAGCCAGCCCATGCCAAGCCAGCCTCTCCTTGGTTCTTAGGCCTCACTCACCTAATTCTAGCTGCCCTTGGGATCCATCAAGCTCTGTCCCACCCAGGGCCTTTGTACATGAAGTCTTTTCCCTCTCCCTCCCCCTTTCTTTCCCTTGTTCTTTTTTTATCCTTTTGGTTCCAGCCCTGAGAGCCGTTCTGACTGTGCCTTCAAGGTGTGGGAACCCTCCTTCCCAGCATTCTTTGTGGTACTTAGCAAAAATCACAAAAAACAAGTAAGTAGTAAATAAATATAGAAGTAAATAAATGAACACCTTTTTCCCAGTAGATTATAAACTTCCCAAGGACAGAAAGTTTGCTAATCGTGTCCACTGTTATTCCCAGAGCCTAGTGTCTGATGCTTGACATAACTCAATAAACATTTGCTGAGAGATGAACTTACTAAGCCGCCACTGTGTGCTAGGCTCTGGAGGCACAAAGGTGACTAAGCTGCTATCTAGGGCCCTCAGAGGCTCTGCTGCCCCTCCTCCTCTTGCCCTGGTCCCTAGAACCCCTTGATCCTAAGCCACCCCAAGTGGTTGTCACCAGTTTCAGCCACCAACAGGTCAGCCCATGGGGACCCGGAGACACTCCTGCCTGTGGGGAGTGATAAGGATAGGTGAGGTCTTCCAAGCCAAAGCTGTTGTCAGATGTTGATGCTTGGGGCCAAGGAACTGGCCCACTTGGGAACCACGGGTCTGCCTCTGCCTGGGAGGCCCTGGCCTGGCTTCAGCTGGTGGCTGTAGGCAAGGAAGACAGTTAACACTTTGCAGCCTCAGTCTGCCCATCTGCAAAACTATAAATAACAATGATCAACTACTTCCTGGGATGGCTGTGAGGACTCATGAGGCACAGCAAGTGAACAACTTAACACAGTGCCAACCGACGGGGCACTGGCTATGACTGTAAGCCATTACCCCCACAGCAGCTATGAAAAGCAGAACTGCAGATCCTCGGACAGCATCAGACCTTACTCCAAGCGCCAGTCACAGAGCACTGTCTGGCTAAGACAAGTGTCCCACTGAAACCTTAGGATTTCCTCGAACCTTCTCTTTCTCCTCAGCCCAGTCTGGTTCTTTCCCCCAATAAAAGGAGCAAAACCAGAGGCCCACAACTCAAGACCCCCCCCCCCACCCATGGGAACAGGAAGGAAAATGTTAACAAAGGGGTGGGGAAAGAGACAGCATAAGAGTCTGCAAAGAGACTCTCATGCCTGAAGTTGCAAAGTCCCAGGTTCAATCCCCCCTACTACCACTACAAGCCAGAGCTGAGCAGTGCTCTTGCAAAAACAAACATACGAACAAACAAAATCTGTTAACAAAACAAAACTCCTAGTTGGGGAGATCTGGAGAAGATCCGGTATCCCCGCCCCTCCCTTTTTTTTTTTTCTGCTCTGTGTTCTCGGACCCTTCCAGGCCCTGAGCCACCACCTCCCATTCCCGAAGGGGACAGGGTCTCCCCGGCCGCTATGGTAGGCCTGGCCTTCGGCCTGAGCAAGGTGTCGGGCCTGCCTGCTAGAAGGACCCTCCCGCCCTGAACCCTCAGGGTCCCGCCCCGCCCCCCCCCCACCCCCGCGAAAATCCAGCCGGGAAGGGGGCAATGCCCGGGTCTGGGGGTGCAGGCGGCGCTCGGGGGCCCCCCGCACCCCGGGACACTAACCGGGCTCGAGCGGCGCCGCGGCCTCCACCTCCGTCCTCATGGCCCGGGCGGCGTGGGGCGCCCATGGCCCCCGCCCGGCTGCAGGGCGGCTCGCGGCTCTGGGGCTGGGAGGGCGGCGGGGAGAACCTAGCCCCGCCTAGGGGACCCCCCCCAGTCCCGCCTCCTCCCGGCGCCAGGACCTGGGGTCCCGCCCCGCCCTCCAGCCCCGCCTCCGCCGGCCACTCACCGCCCCGCCCCGGCCTCAAGCCCCACCCCAGGCGAGCACTCCTTCCCCCCCGCCTCAACCCTGGACCCGGGAATCCCAGGCTCCCACACCTCCAGGACACCTGGCTCCCGGGCTCCCACAACCCAGGACTCCCGGCTCCCCAGACCCCCTGGGTCCCAGTCCTGCAGGACCTCCAGACCCCAGGCACCCCAGATCCCAAGCTCCCCAGAACCCAGGCTCTCCAGATTTCAGCCCCCAGGCCTCCCAGACTCCAGATCCCAGCCCCCCGAAGAACTCAGCCCCCCCAGATCCCAGCCACCACCACCCCAGGTTCCCAGATTCCAAACCCCCAGGCCTCCCACGCCCACCCCCAGATCCCAGGCCTCCCATACCCACCCCCAGATCCCAGGCCCCCAGGGGCACCCCCAGATCCCAGGACCTCCTGGCCCCAGATCCCGACCTCCCCTAGATCCCAAGTCTCCAGCTCCCTAGCCCCTAGCACCCCAGACCCCCGGGGCCCCCGGGCCCCCTGTACAGCTGGGGTCCTCACCTGCCAGAGCCGGGCTCCAGAGACTCAACTGAGAGGCGAGGTGCTGCCTCCCAGCCCCTGACCCGGCAGCCCAGGCCCCGAGTCCCCGCCCCGCTATGCAGCCGGCCCCTGACGCGGAGAGCTTGGAAACCCCAGCCCCGCTCCCCGCTTGCCCGCCGGAGGGTCGCTGCTTCTGCAGGTACCGGCCCCTGGGTCCAAGCATGAGCCCTTTCTTTTGAAGCCGGAACTATTGTGCAAGCGCTCACGTTTGCCAGCCGGTTGGCTACAAAGGGTGCGGAAGAGAGACAGGGCACGCCACCGGGAACCGGAAGGGGCGGGCCCTGCGCAGGGCATCTTGGGAACGCGTGGTTTTCTGGAGGGCGGGAGCCGCCATTCGCTCGCTTCTCGCTTTCTTCGCCCGTTTTTACGAGTCGCCGGCACCGGAAAGGAAGACATTGGGCGGTAGCGGGTGAGGAGAGGCGAGTGGCGGTTGGGGGGGGGTGAGAACGGGGACCGACGGGGGTGCGCTGCCTAGGCGCCCTGCACCCCAGGAGGGCGGGCGCGGGCGGGCGGGCTCGTCCCCGAGGGGCTGTGCTTTCCGGAACACGGGCATTTGGGGGGGGGGGGGGTGAAGCACCTGGTTAAGTGCATGTTACAGTGCACAAGGTCCTGGGTTCGAGACCCAGGTCCCAATAGAGGGGGAAAGTTTCACAAGTTGTAAAGCAGTGGGTCTCTCCCTCTCAGTTTATCTGTTATCAAATGCAAATTATACGTCTATGTATATTTATATACATATATATATATACGTATTCGTGTATGTGTATATATGTTAGAAATTACATTAAAAGGGGCCGGGTGGTGGCACACCTGGTTGAGCGCACGTGTTACAGTGCATAAGGACCCAGGTTCAACCACCGGTCCCCACCTGCAGGGGAAAGCTTCACAAGTGGTGAAGCAGGCCTGCCAGGACTCTCTCTCCCTCTTTCACCTTCATCCCCTTTCCCTCTCAGTTTCTAAACAAATAAATGCAGTTAAAACATTTCTGGCTGCCTGCCTCCTGCAGAACCCTGTGTAGGAAGTGATCTCTTTCGTCCCCGGGCGCAGCATCCCTGCCTCCCACCCCCATGGGCACTGGTCTCCTTTGCTTCCCTGCTTCTCAGCCGCCCTCTTCCTTGGCAGTCATCATCCTTTAGCTGCAAGCCTGCAGTACTCTCCCACTTTCTGTTATTACTATTGTTACTATTTATTTAATTTCATAGGACAGAGAGACATTGAAAAGGGAGAACAGGAGTCTGGCTAAGCACGGGTGGCGCAAAGCGCAAGGACCAGCGTGAGGATCCCAGTTCGAGCCCCGGCTCCCCACCTGCAGGGGAGTCGCTTCACAGGCGGTGAAGCAGGTCTACAGATGTCTATCTTAATTCTCCCCCTGTCTTCCCCTCCTCTCTCCATTTCTCCCTATCCTATCCAACAACGACATTAATAATAACAACAACAACTACAACAATAAAAACAAGGGCAACAAAAAGGAATAAATAGATATTTTTAAAAGGAGGGAGAGAGACACCTGCAGTCCTGCTCCACCACACATGAAGCTTCCCACACCCCGCAGGTGGGGACTAGGGGCTTGAACCCTGTCCTAGTGCAGGGTGATATGTGCACATAACCAGGTGCACCACCACAAGGCTTCCTCTCTCCTTTTTTTTTTTTTTAACATTTTATTTTTGAGAGAGACAGAAACACCAGAGCACTACTCAGCTCTGGCTTACAGTGGTCCAGGGGATTGAACTAGGGACTTTGGAGCCTCAGGCATGAGAGTCTGTTTGCATAATCATTATGCTATCTCCCTCTTCCACTTTTTCTTATGCATGAAACCCAACCTCCATGTTCCTCTTTCTCTCCTGAACATATATATATATATACACCAGGCATTATGACAGCCTTCACTCTTTGCTCATTTTGTAAAGTAAAATCCACAGTTTGGGGCCCGGTGGTGGCACACCTGGTTGAGCACACATGATACAATGCACAAGGACCCGGGTTCAAGCCCCCCAGTCCCCACCTGCAGAGGAAGAGCTTTCCAATTGGGAAACGGGGATGCAGGTGTCACTCTGTCACCCCGTTCCCTCTCAATTTTTGGCTGTCTAGCCAATAAATAAAGACTGAGGGGGAAAAAAAAGAAGAGGTCAAACATTTTAAAAAATATCCAGGGGCTGGGTGGTGCACCTGGTTGAGTGCTCATGTTACAGTGCACAAGGACCCAGGTTCAAACCCCCAGTCCCGACTTGCACGGGGAAAGCTTTGCGAATGGTGAAACAGGTGTCTGCCTTCTCTCCTTCTCTATCTCCCCTCCTTCTCTCAATTTCTGGCTGTCTCTATCCAATAAATATCTGAAGATAATAAAAAAAAAAAAAAATCCACTGCTTGTCCCTCAGTTAGGTCAAGTGAGGTGATGGCCCTGCTTGTTTTTCCTCCATGGTAAACGTTTCCTGCTTATAACCCATTGACATTTTTGTGAAGCTTTGATATTTTCTCATGAGCCTTCCTTGATGGTGAGGCATTAGATTAAAGGGCACATAATAGGCTGGCCTAGTTGCACAGTATCCTGTATGTAAAACCAGGACGCCTTTGGTCTGTGCCTGCACTGTGTGCCCATACTAGCCATGTCAGACTGCTTAGCACATGGAATGTGGCAAGTGTGGCTGCAGGACTGAGTGTCAACATTTCATTCCATGGTAGGTTGAACTCAAGTGGCTGGCTGTGTGTGGTTAGTAGCCGCTGTAATGCCACTTGAGGCCTAGGGTCGTAGATTCTCAAAGCGATGTCCCTGGCAGCTGCAGGTTGTCAGCCATTTGTATGGTCCACATGTTCCCACCCCCCTTCTGCAGCACAAACACTATGGCTACATTGATTAGGTTCCTTGCTGAAGATAGAGGGACACAGGAGGACGGAGGGGGTGAGAGGCTCTTCGTGTCCCCACCAGCTTTTCTCTGTCCAATCCCGCCCGGCATCTGAAATGTGCTTGTCAGAGAGGTTCTTTGAGCTGGGAATAAGCCTTTGTTTGTTTTTTGTTTGTTTGTCTTTGTCTCTGGGACTCGATGCACTATGAATCCACTGCTCCTGGAGGCCATTTCTTCCCTTTTGTTGCCCTTGTTTATAATTGTTGTTGTTAGATAGGACAGAGAGAAATCCAGAGAGGAGGGGAAGATGTGGGGAGAGATAGAAACGCAGACATGTTTCACCACTTGTGAAGTGACATCCCTGCAGGTGGGGAACTGGAGGCTAGAACTAGGAGCCTGTGTGCTTAACCGCTGCACTACCACTCAGCCCCATTTGTTTTTTCCCCCTGTAGGATGTGTGGCTTTGGCATCTTGCTAAGTTTTGTGAGTCTCAGGCCTTCAGGAAGACACGACGTTGCCCACACACCTCCCCAGGTTCTGGGGATGGACTTAACTGTTGTCTTTCTCGCTGCAGAATTCTCTGCCTGCCAAGATGTCTATCGGTGTGCCGATTAAAGTCCTTCATGAGGCCGAGGGCCACATTGTGACTTGCGAGACGAATACGGGCGAGGTGTACCGGGGGAAGCTCATCGAGGCCGAGGACAACATGAACTGCCAGGTATCCTGCTTTGCACCAGCTGCTGTGGTGGTGCTGGGGGCTGTCTGGGGAGACTCTTCAGTTCTCACTCAGCAGCTGCTTACTGAGTGCCAGGCACTATTGCAGACACTGGGGATGTGGGATAAGTGGCTGCTTGAAAGTTTGAGGTTTACATTTGTCATTTGTTTGCCGTGTCATGACTGTTTTCTCCCTTATATTGGGGACCTGTTTAATAAGTGGTGCCACTCCCTTAGGTAAAGCCCTCTTGCCCACATGTGATTGCTTACTGCGTTGTGGTTACCAGAATGTTTTATTTGCTGGGTTTTTGGTTTTGTTTCCCAGTGCCTGTAAAGGTTACGATTATGCTATAATCAACTGGTCAGTCGCATTGTCTGAAAACATGCATTCTTCAGGTCAAAAACTACTCTGTGTGGGAGCTGGGTGGTGGTGCACCTGGGTGAGTGTACATGTTACTGAGCTCAGGGACCCAAGTTCAAGCCCTCTGTCCCCATCTGCAAAGGGGGAAGCTTCTCCATAGGTGAAGCAGGGCTATAGGTGTTTCTCTCTTTCTCTCCCTCTCTTTCTACCCCTCTTTGACTTCTCTGTTTCTAGCCAATAAATAAAGGGGGCCAGGTGGTGGCTCTCCTGGTTAAACACTCACAGTGCACAAGGACTCAGGTTCAAGTCTCTGGTCCCCACTGCAGTGGGAAAGCTTCACGATTGGTGAAACAGGGCTGCAAGTGTCTCTCTGTCTCTCCTTCTCTCAACTTCTTTCTGTCTCTGTCCAATAGTAAGTTTAAAAAATGTTAAAAATAACTATTTTTTTTAAAAAATACTTTGTGGGGTGGGGGTAGATAGCATAATTGTTATGCAAAGAGACTAGACTCATGCCTGAGATACCAAAGCCTCAGAGTTAGTCCCCTGCACTACCAGAGCTGATGAGTGCTCTGGTAAATAATAATAATAGGACTACACCAGCTATAGAATGTCAGATATCATGTAATAAAGTAGCATCTAACATACAGTGTCATGAGGAAATGATTTTATTTACTGAGTAAAAACAGCCAGAAATGGACGGGGGGGGGGGGGGAGATACCTGCAGCCCTGCTTCACCACTCATGAAGCTTTCCCCCTGCAAGTGGGGGCCAAGAGCTTGAACCTGTATCCTTGTGCACTGTAATGTGTGTGCTTAACCAGGTGCACCACCACCCTGCTCCTTGTTGGAATTCTGTGGACTCATTTTTAGAATGACATGTTTTCTGTCATAAAACACAATAAGTATCTAAAGAGAAATGGGTAACAATCAAATCCAAAATTATGCTGTCCTTAAAACATGACTGTTGAGCAGGGAGACAGCATAATGGTTATGCAAACAAATTTTACATCTTAGGCTGTGAGCTCCCAGGCTTGATCCCCATCATTACCATAGCCAGAGCTGAGCAGTGCTCTGGTAAAAAATAAATGAGTAAATGAACTGTTGTGTGGAGGGAAATTTTAGAAAGAAAGCTTTTATTCTTTTTTCCTGAACACTTGAGAATGAGTGAGTACACTCTTTTGCTATGTTACGTATGACAGTGTTTTACTCTGCACTGCACAGTCTGCGATCACTTAACTGAATTTCCTTGTCCACTTATTTTGCTTCCATTTTTGCTTTGCACCCTATTTGCATTTTGAAAAATAGAGATCAGCTGTTTATTTTGCCACCAGGGTTATTTGTGGGACTCAGTGCCTGCACAGCTCCACTGTTCCTAGCAGTTCTTTCCTTTTTTTTTATAATAGAGGGAACGTCACCTGCCATCCTGCTCCACTTCTCATGAAGCTTCCCCCTTGTAGTTGAGGACTTGATGCTGTTCAGATGTCCCCTGTGTGCCCCCTCCCTTTAAAAAAATAAAGATTTGTTAGTAGTTATTTTATTTATTTTGGCTAGAGACAGAAATTGAGAGACAAAAGGGAGATAACGAGGGAGTGAGAGAGACCTACAATACTGTTCACCACTGGTGAAGCTTCTCCCCTATGAGGGGACTAAGAGCTTGAATCTGGGTCCTTGCACTGCTGAGATTTATTTATTATTATTAGTGATAAGGAACCAGAGCATCATCCTGGCACTCGAGAAGCCAGGGCTCAAACTCAAGGACTTAGATTGACCTGTCCAGGGCTCTGGCCACGGCACCGTCCCTTCTCGCCGCTAATCTTTTCCCTCTGAGATCACAAAATAGTTGTCACATAAGTACAGTTTCTCTTTCCTTTTTTTAATTTAATTTTATTTTAGAGCATTGCTCAGCTCTGACTTATGTTGAAGCTGGGGCCTAGGAGCCTCAAGCATGAAAGACTTGCATAGCCACTATGCTCTCTCTCTGTCCCACATCACCTCCTCGTGATTGATTGATTGATTCATTCATTCATTCATTCGCTCATTGATTTTGGATTTACCAGAGCACTGCTCAGCTCTGGTTTATGGTGGTGCAGGGGATTAAACCTGGGACTTTGAAGCCTCAGGCATGGGAATCTCTTTGCATAACCATTATGTTATTTTACCCACCGCCCACCTTCTTGTGTTTTAAATGAATATCCTTTGGTCCAGGAGGTGGCACAGTGGATAAAGCATTAGACATTAGACTCATAAGCATGAAGTCCTGAGTTCAGTTCCTGGCAGCACATGTACCAGAGTGATGTCTGGTTCTTTCTCTCCTTTCTCATTAATAAATAAAATCTTTTAAAAAAAATTAAAAAAAAAAAAAAAAACCAGGGCCGGGTGGTGGCGCACCTGACTGAACGCACATGTTACAGTGCCCAAGGACCCTGGTTCGAGCCCCCTCTCCATTTCTGACTATCTCTATCCAATAAGTAAAGATAATAAAAAAAAATTTTTTTTAACAAAAAAAACAGTATTCTTTGGGACTTATACTCTGCTATAGTTACATATAAGTAAACACACTAGTGCTCTTGTCTCCCCCTCTGATGCAGAAAGAAGGGATTGATTCTCACAATTCCAGCTGAGCCGATCAATGTCTTCTTCAATCCCAGAATGTCGTTTTGTCAGGCACCTGGCTTGTGCCATCTTGTGTTTCATTCTGGCAGTTAGCAGACTGGGTATATTGAGTGAACTGGTTTCCATTAAAACCTAACCCACTCAAGTTACTTACTGCCTTTGATGCAGACACAGCTCTGCCTTAATAACAAACTCCAGTGTCAAGCAGTGGAACTGTGGAGCTTTGTACACAGCACAGGCTGTGGTGTGACTGGGAGAGCATGAGAGCAGTTGTGGCCCTGCTTTTCAGGGTTATAATAGTAGTCAGATGTTACTGGACTCTTTCTTTCCTCATCAGCCAGGGCATAGGCCTTAGAGAAAACAGTTTGTCTTGTTGATCTTGCAAAATAGCCTCTGGTGGACTTCCAGGAGCTCCTCTTTCTTTCAGCAGTCTGTTAGGGCTTCACTGCTCCAAGCTGACTTTTTAGTTAGAAAAGGAGATATCACAGCAGTGGGGCTGGACCCCAATGGCAGGAACTCTTTTTTTATTTTTATTTTTTTTATTTTCCCTTTTCTTGCCCTTGTTTTTTATTGTTGTTGTAGTTATTGATGTTGTTAGATAAGACAAAGAGAAATGGAGAGGAGAAGGGAAGATAGGGGGAAAGAAAGATAGACACCTGCAAACCTGCTTCACTGCTTGTGAAGCGATAGCCCTGCAGTTGGGGAGCTGGGGGCTCGAACTGGGATCCTTAACACCAGTCCTTGCACTTCTCGCCACATGCACTTAACCTGCTGTGCTACCGCCCAACTCTGGGCAGGAACTCTTAAAGAGAGCTAGGGAGATTGTGACAGAAAGGAGTGAATGTGTCTGGATAGGCCAGAGGAGTAATGTGGTCTCAGTGACCAAGATAGACATTTCAGGCATCATTTGGGTGCAACAGTGCAGCATTAGCTAAGATTTCTGTTGCAGGTCAGCAGTAGGAACGACACTTAGCTAGAGGTGCTCCTTAACAATCCTGGGAAGTAAAGCTTGCTGATACCTGGTTTACAGTCAGCTGGGCCTGAGTTCACACCACACTATGATATCTCTGGCAGAGAAATGGAGAATGGGTGACACACCCCAAGGTTTTGCTATACTGGGAGGCTGGCGAAGTGTCTTGTCTCCTGGGATTCTGAGATGTAAAATGGACTGCAATGTGAAACTACCTAGGGCAGTGCCTCAGAGCTAGTATGTTCTCAGTGAGAGCTGGGGTTGGGAGGGTAGGTACTCACCTAGGGTTACACCCCTGAAAAATGGCAAAATAGCCAGCCCTCAGATAGAGGTCTCTGTCTCTTATGACTATGGAGTTGTGTGTGTCTGTTATTTGTAAGCCTGGATCAGACCTTGGTTCCCTCTTGGGTACTCTATACCTGGCCAACCTGCCTGCCTGCCTTCTTTTAAGATTTCTTTTTTTTTTTTTTTTTTTTACAAAATATTTATTCCCTTTTGTTGCCCTTGTTTTATTGCAGTTATTGTTGTCATTGTTGGATAGGACAGAGAATGGAGAGAGAAAGATAGACACCTGTAGACCTTCACCGCCCATGCAGTGACTCCCCTGCAGGTGGGGAGCCGGAGGCTGGAACCGGGATCCTTACACCAGTCCTTGTGCTTCGCACCACGTGCGCTTAACCTGCTGTGGTACCGCCCGACTCCCTTAAAATTTCTTTATTAATGAAAGAAAGGAGAGGTGAGGCCTGGAGCATCACTCTGGTCCATGTGGAACCAGCGCCTGAAGTAAGAACACCAAACTTGCAAATGAGAAAGATAGGAGAGACAGAGAACCAGACATCACTCTGGCACATGTGCTGCTGGGGATCGAACTCAGAACCTCATACTTGAGAGTCCAAAGCTTTACCACTGCGCCACCTCCCGGACCACAGGCTGAAAATTTTTTAAGCTTTTGTTTATTAACACAGCATAGATCGGGGAAGAGAACCAGTGCATCACTCTGGTACATGGAATACTACCCAGTACTCAGACTCGGGACTGCATGTCCCTAAGTTCATTGCCCTCCACCAACCTCCTGGGGTCGTGATGTTCATTTCTTACACCAGAGGTTATAATACTCTTCTAGCCAAGAATAGTATAGCAAAGCTTTTATCTACCCTGGAGCTTCCATGAGTGTCTAAGGTGAAGGAGAAAACCAGAGCTTCACTCTGGCACTGGTGATGCTGGGATTGAACTCAGAACCTCATGTTTGAGAGTCCAATGCTTTTATCCATTGCGCTGACTACAATTTTTTTTTAAATCATTTAAAGAGTGTGAGTGGGGCCTGGTGGTGGTACACCTGGTTGAGCACACACATTGCAGTGTGCAAGGACCCAGGTTCAAGTCCCTGGTCCCCACCTGCAGAGGAAAAGCTTTGCAAGTGGTGAAGCAGTGTTGCAGGTGTCTCTCTGCCTCTCTCCTCTATCACCCTGTTCTCTCTTGACTTCTGGCTGTTTCTATCAAACAAAATAAAGATCATAAAAAAAATTTTAAAAAAATAAAGAGTGTGAGTGCTAGTGCCAGGGATCAAACCCAAGATGTTACATATGCATGCCCAGTGCTCTACCACTGAGCCACTTCTCCAGGCACCTGGTGCACACACTAAACACTGTGACCTCCCCTCTGCTATATCTGACTTATTTGTTTTATCACATTAGTTTATTCTTTTTTTTTTTTTTTTTAATGAGAGAGAAATAACAGAGAAAGAGACTAGAGCACTGTCAGCTCTGGCATATCGTGGTGCTGGGGATCAAATTAGGACCTCAGAACCTCAGGCATGAAGGTCTTTTGAATAGCCAGTATACTATCTACCCCAGCCCTCCATATATATATTAGCTCATTTCCCCCAAGTAAGGCCTATGTGTTACCCTGTTTCCCACTGGTGCTGTTGACATTTAGAAAGGAACTGGTTATTCCCTTGCAGATGTCCAACATCACAGTCACATACAGAGATGGCCGTGTGGCACAGCTGGAGCAGGTGTATATCCGTGGCAGCAAAATCCGCTTTCTAATTTTGCCTGACATGCTGAAAAACGCACCCATGTTAAAAAGCATGAAGAATAAAAACCAAGGTTCAGGAGCTGGCCGGGGGAAGGCTGCTATTCTGAAAGCCCAAGGTAGGTGCTCCGTATACACTGGCTGTAAACTGAGGCTTTGAGTCAAATGCATTTGTTGTTGCTTGGGCAGCGATGGTGAACCTACCCTCTGCTGTCACTTTCTGTTTTGGAAATGCTGTTCATGGGAATCTGGAGAAGCTTGTTTTATGTTGTTGTTGTTTTCTGTCTAGTTCCCTGAGCAGGGGGCACTGTAACATGGGGAAATGTCCTGCAGTAGGGCAGCAGGTCCCAGAAAGGCTGGTATTGGTGCCCTTTCTAAGGAGAAACAGCCACTTCCAGATAAGAAGCAGTTTTGAGTCATCTATGCCCATTAAAGGAGGCCAAGGATTCTATATTCAGAGCTTCTCGGTGTTGAAAATAACTTTTTCCTTTAACATCCTGACATGGCACTAGCGCTTTCCAAGCATTGTGGCTTGGTTTGGTTTGATTTTGTTTGTTTATGTTTTCCTCAGAGGACAGAGCATTAAGCCTGGGACTTTGGAGTCTCCGGCATGAGAGTCTATTTATGTATATATGTACATTAGCTTTTTTTAGTTTAAAAACACCAGGACGATCCTTTAAAATATTGTTCCTTAAGCGCACTTAGCGTAAGGATCCCGGTTCAAGCCCCCGGCTCCCCACCTGCAGGGGAGGAGGTCTGAAGCACACCTGAAGGTCTTAAGACACCTGAAGCAGGTCTGCAGGTGTCTTAACTTTGTTTTCCCTTCCTCTCTGTCCTGTCTAACAATGACGACATCAGTAATAACTACAACAATAAAAAACAAGGGCAACAAAAGGGGAAATAAATAAATAAATAAATAAATTTCCCAAAACTAATCAGAGAATCTCTGACGGGGTGATAACCAGAAGTTCTGGTCTTTTGTCCCAGGGAAAGAACAAATTGCAGAAATAGCCTGGCTTCCTTGGGAGCACTACCTGCCTTGTTCCTATGTCTAGAAAAGATATAACTATTGGACAGGAGGGGGCGGGGATAAAAGACATAGCTATCATCCTTTCTACAGAAACAGATGAAACCCAGTGGTTGTGCATTAGAGCTACTGGTGGTGAGTTTGCAGAGCTATTGGTGGTGAGTTTGCGTAGGCTCACTAACCTGTCTGAGCCATCTGTGCTCTGGTCTTTTTAACACGCCTGGGTTCTGGATACTGATACCTCACTTTTCAGGTGAGGCTTCAGTCGATAACTGTCAGTATATTTTCACATATTAGCCTTCAGTACTGTTGGTCCCCTCCTGGAATCCTTGGGCCACAAAGCATTTGTCAGTATCTGTGTGAAAAGTGGTTATTGTCTCTTGTGGGGTATTTCCTTATGGGGAATCCCATCGCACATAGGCAGAAAATCTCAAAGAATAATGCTCAAAACTGTTGAAAGAATTCCCCAGATTTAGCAGATGCCAGTGTTTAACTCTGTGTGTTTAAAAATGTTAAGTGTGAGTTAAATGCATCTGCCATGTTTTGTTAGCTTGTGTTAGGCCAGTTCTGAGAATCAATTTTTTCTGTACCTCTCATAACTCTCTCCAAACCACCTTCATTTCTGACACTGCCTCCCAATGCTTTGTGGAGATCAGTGCTGGAAGGTGGTAGGTAGTTCAGAGCCTGCTTGAACCCACTCTAGTAACAGGCGCCAGGCTTGCCCTCTGGACCCCATCCCCTGTGAAATGGAGTGGGACGTTTGGGCTCCTTCTGGTACTAGTGCTCTAGGGCTAGCTGCTCCCGCAGAAGCACTCACTGACCACACTGACTTGGCCTTCTCCTTCCCCCCTCCAGTGGCCGCAAGAGGAAGAGGACGTGGAATGGGACGTGGAAACATCTTCCAGAAACGAAGATAAAATTTTGTATTGAACAGAACTTTGCCCTTATTTTTTTCTTTTAGGTTATGCCCTAAGTTTTTTTGTTTTGATTTGCTTTGTTGTTGCTATTGTACTCTTTAGACCAGGGGAAATGCTAAACTAAATAAATATGGTTTAAATACAGATTTTTGTTTTTCTTTTGGAGAAAAGAACTATGTGTTCGTTTTCGAGTTTGCTGTTATGTTTGCTTTAGCAGCAGGTTAAATTTTGATGCCCTGGTAAATGCCAGTACTTAGAATAGTGTAGTTATTAAGTATGTGAGCTAGTGTCCCAGACCAGTTGCTGGTTAAACCCCCAGAAAAATTCATAGACCATGTCTTTGTCTTCAGACATAGACATTTATATGGTACTTTGTTCAGTTGACCTTTGTGGAAATATTGCCAGCTAGTTTGAACAATACAGTAATGCAAACAAAATTATACTGCTTGGACCTATGGCCTTGAGTTCCTCATGACTCAGCATTTACAATATTAAAAGTTAATTCATCAAGCCCCCTAGCTCCCCACCTGCAGGAGGAGGTCACATGCATTGAAGCAGGTCTGCAGGTACCTGTCTTTCTCCTCTATCTCCCCCTCCTCTCTCACTTTCTCTGCCCTATGCAATAAAATGAAAAAAGTGGCCTCCAGAAGCAGTGGATTTGGAGTGCCAGCACCAAGCCCCAGAGACAATCCTAGAGGCAAAAAAAAAAAAAGTGAATTCAGGGGACCAGATGGTGACACACTGGGTTAAAGCGCACATAGTGCAAAGCGCAAGGATCCCGATTTGAGCCCCCAATTCCCCATCTGCACAAAAAAAAAGTTAATTCAGTAGAGAGTCTAAATGGCCACCTTCCATGGTTCCTATAAACAGTGGTTTGAGGGGAATAAATCCTTGTGCATTTTATCAGCATCTCAGCACTGATTAGCACAACCAGTGTATTTCATGTAGAAAAGCTAACAGGATAAGGAAGGTGAATAACTGATTTAAAAAAACAACCTGAAAAAAGTCAATGCCATTTTTTTTTTTTTAAATAAAAGACAAAAGATTGGTTCATAGCATAGTCATTGGACAAATTGTTCTAGTACAGAAAAAGAAAATCCCCACATGCTCTGGCACCGAGTAGGAATCTCCTAACAAGCTTTGTTTTGTAATTGGATACTACCATGAAATAACAGTCTATTGGGTTGTTGTTGTTGTTTTTAAGTTTTATTATTATTAGATAGAAACAGCCAGAAATTGAAGGGGAACGGAGTGATACAGAGAGACAGAAACACCTGCAGCCCTGTTTCACCTCACCACTCCTGGAAGCTTCCTCCCCTTCAGGGGCTTGAACCCAGGACCTTGTACACTGAAATGTGTGTGCTTAACCAAGTGCACCACCACTTGGCCCCACAATATACATTCTTTAGTATATTAACTTATTAAATGAGACAGAGATCAGAGCACTGCTCAGCTCTGGCTTATAGTGCTGTGGATTGAACCTGGGACCTCCAGAGCCTCAGGCTGGAAGTCTTTGTGTGTAACCATTGTGCTATCTCCCCAGCACTTTTTTTAAAAAATTTTTTATTATATATATTTTCCCTTTTGTTGCCCTTGTTTTTTATTATTGTTGTTATTGATGTCGTCGTTGTGAGATAGGACAGAGAGAAATGGAGAGAGGAGGGGAAGACAGGAGGAGAGAAAGACACTTGCAGACCTGCTTCACCACCTGTGAAGTGACTCCCCTGTAGGTGGGGAGCTGGGGGCTCGAACTGGGATCCTTAAGCTGGTCCTTGCACTTGGTGCCACGTGCCCTTAACCCTCTGCATTACTGCCTGACTCCCTCCCCAGCACTTTTTAAACATGCCTTGGCCCCCACACCTCAGTGAATTGGTTCAGTAGATCTGGGGCCACATTCCCAGTAAATAATGCTTTAATTACATACTTAAATGAGTTATGTGCCAGATCTGAAAGCTGACGTGGATAATTCTGTACTCATTGAAAGCTAGCAATATTCCTACCTAGAGCTTAAAAGGTGAAGGGAGTTCTGATTTGTGGTTTTATTTCTAATAAATGCTCACAGTGAGAATTTACCAAGTTTTGAGACCAGGTAGTAGCATAGCTGGTTAAGTGCACACATTACAGTGCACAAGGACCCAGGTTTAAGTCCCTGTCCTTAACCTGCAGGGAAAAAGCTTCATGAGTGGTGACGCAAGGGCTTCAGGTGTCTGTCTCCCGATATCTATTTCTATTCAATAATAAGATTTAAATATATATACACACACACACATATATATGTATAATTTACCAAGTTTTTGGACTAGGAGCAGGTAGAATGAATGGACAGAGTTGGACTCTTGGGACCAGACAGTGGCACATCTGGTTAAGTGCACATGTTACACAGTGTGCAAGGACCCAGGTTCAAGCACCTGCAGGGGGAAAACTTAATGAGTGGTGAAGCAGTACTGTGGGTGTGTCTCTGTCTCTCTCCCTCTTTATCACCCCCCTCACTGTCTCTATCCAATAATAAATAAACATTAAGAAAAAAAAAAGTTGGACTCTCAAGTGTGCGTGTGCCAGAATGATAGTGACTCTCCCCCTCTCAACAAACGTGTTTTATTTATTTGATAGTGCAGAAATTGAGAGGGCAGGGGGATATAGTAAAGGAGAAACCTATAGCCCAGCTTCAACACTCATGAAGCTTACCCCTTGCAGGTCAGCGTGGGGGCTTGAACACAGGTCTTTGTGCACGGTAATGTGCACTCAACCAGGTGTACCCCTACCCAGCCCCCTAGGCAGTGTCTTTTTTTTTTTTGCCTACAGGGTCATCCCTAGGGCTCTGTGCACGAATCCACTGCTCCTGGAGGCTATTTTTTTCCCATTTGTTGCCCTTGTTTGTTGTTGTTATTGTCATTGCTGTGTTGTTGGATAGGACAGAGAAATCAAGAGGAAGGGAAACCAGAGGGAGAGAAAGATAGACACCTGCAGACCTGCTTCATCACTTGTGAAGTGACCCCCCCCCTGCAGGTGGGGGGCCAGGGGTTCAAACTGAGATCTTTGCACCCGTCCTTGCACTTCACACTATGTATTTATTTTCCCTTTTGTTGCCCTTGTTCTTTTATTGTTGTAGTTATTTTGTTGTTGTTGTTATTGATGTCGTCATTGTTAGATAGGACAAAGAAATGGAGAGAGATGGGGAAGACGGAGGGGAGAGAAAGATAAGACACCTGCAGACCTGCTTTACCCTCCGTGAAGCAACTCCCCTGCAGGTGGGGAGCCAGGGGCTGGAACTGGGATCCTTATGCTGGTCCTTGCACGTCGTACCATGTGCACTTAACCCGATGTGCTACTGCCCAACTCCCCATCTTGTATTTTTTTTTAAGGAATTATTTTAATGAGAGCACCACTCAACTCCAGTTTATGGTGGTGTAGGGCATTAAACCTGTAATCTTAGCATGAAAGCCTTTTGCCTAACCATTATGATATCTCCCCAGACCTTATCTGTTTTTACTGGCTTAGTTTTTGTGTATTATGGACTCAAACCCAAATTTCTATAAAAACTAGATAATCATCAATCATCAGCTTCACACCCACATGGTGAAAGTCTGGGCTTCATGTGTCAGACCTTCACTAAGCCCATTCAGAATGGACACTCACCCTACACTTCTGGGAAAACTTGAATTACTTTCTTTGGTTTTCTTTCTGTAGTTACTACTAAATCAGATGTTAAAGCTCTCCTGGACTTTTTTTTTTCCCCTAAGATTTTATTCACTGGGGCCAGGGAGCGCATTCAAGGCCCCCTTCTCCCCACCTGCAGGGGAAAAGCTTCACAAGCCATGAAGCAGGGTTGTGGGTGTCTCTCTGTCTATCTCTCCCCCTCACTATCTCCTTTCCTTCTCAATTTCTCTCTGTCCTATCAAAATTTTAAAATCTTAAATGAAAATAACTTTTAAAAAAAGATTTTATTCATTTATTATGAAAGGGAGAGAGCCAAGGAATCACTCTAACGCAGTAAGATGTCACAGTTTGAACTCTGGATCTCATGATATTTATTTCTTGGATTTATTTACTGGATAAAGATAGAAATTGAAGAGGGAAAGAGAGACACCTGCAGCTCTACTTCACCACTCAGGAAACTCTTCCCCCCTGCAAGTGGGGACTAAGGGCTTGAATTCAGGCCTTTACACATTATAGCATATGCACTCAACCAGTTGCCCAGGCCCTTGAGAGTCCAATTCTTTATCCACTACATCACCTGAACTGCAGGACTTTTTTTTTTTTTTTTAATGAGAAGTATAGGAGGAAGAAAGAGAAAGAACCAGACATCACTCTGCTGCATGTACTGCTGGGGATTGAATTCAGGACCTCATGCAAAGTCTAATGCCTTCTCCACTGTACCACCTCCAGACACCCCCACCTCCACCCCACCCTCACTTTCTTTCTCCCATTTATTTATATTTTGACCAGAACACATTACTCAGCTCTGTATCAGTGTGATCTCCTACATGCAAGTTCTGTGCACTGTCATTGTGCTATATCCCAATCTTTTGTGTGTGTGTATTTTTGTTTTTTCTTTCCCCAGAGCCCTGCTCAACTCTGGTTTATAGTGGCTGAGGGGTTGAACCTCAGGCGTGAGAATCTATTTGCATAATCATTATGCTGTCTCCCCTGCCCAAGATTTATTTTTATTTTTTTATTTATTTTATTTTTGAGAGAGAGAAAGACAAACACCAGAGCACTGCACAGCACTGGCTTATTGTGGTGCTGGGGGATTGAACCTGCGACTTCGGAGCCTCAGGCATGAGAATCTCTTTCCATAATCATACTATCTACCCCTGCCCAAGATTTATTTTTATTTATTTTTTAAGAAGATGTTCTTTTTTTAATTAATTTATTCCCTTTTGGTGCCCTTGTTGAAGATTTATTTTTTTATAAGCAAGGCCCAAGCACCACTTAACACTCAGCTCTGGCATATGCAGTACTCGAGATTGAAGCCATGGCTGCTTGCATTCAAGTTTTGTGCTCTTTCAGCCCTGATTTTGACTCCTGACAGTGTATGTACCAGAGTGACATTTGATCTTTCTTTTTTTTTAATATTTATTTTCCCTTTTGTTGTCTTTGTTTTTCATTGTTGTTGTAGCTTTTATTGTCGTTGTTTTTGATGTCATCGTTGTTGGATAGGACAGAAATGGAGAGAGGAGGGGAAGACAGAGAGGGGGAAAGAAAGATAGACACCTGCAGACCTGCTTCACCACTTGTAAAACCACCCCCTGCAGGTGGGGAGCCAGGGGCTCGAACCGGGACCCTTAACGCCGGTCCTTGCGCTTCGCGCCACGTGTGCTTAACCCACTGCGCTACCGCCCGACTCCCATTTCATCTGTTTCTTTCCTATTTCACTAGTAAATAAAAATCTTAGGTGGGGGAGGTAGCATAAGGATTATGCAAAGAGATTCTCATGCTTGAGGCTCCAAAGTCCCAGGTTCAGTCCCCTGCACCACCATAAACCAGAGCTGAGCTCTGGTGAAATTAAAACAAACTGGTAAAATTGAAACAAACACTATATATGTATTTAAATGAATAAAATATTTTTTAAAAAACTAGGGGATAAATATTAAAAGTAATAGTAGTTAACTAAAAAAAGAAGGGGCCTGGGCGGTAGCACAGCAGGTTAAGTGCACATGGTGCAAAGTGCAAGGACCGGTTCAAGGATCTCGGTTTGAGTCCCAGGCTCCTCACCTGCAGAGGGGTCACTTGGCAAGTGGTGAAGCAGGTGTTTTCCCCTCTCTGTCTTCCCTTCCTCTCTGGATTTCTCTCTGTCCTATCCAACAACAACAATAGCAATGACAGCAATAACAATAAATATAATAACAGCAACAAAAATGGGGGAAAATGACCTCCAGGAGCAGTGGATTCATAGTGCTGGCACCGTACCAAGCCCCAACAGTAACCCTAGAGGCAAAAAAAAAATATGTGGCATCCTAGGAAGTGGTCCAGTAGATTAAGTGTTGGATCCTCAAGCCTGAGGTCCTGAGCTCAATCCTTGCATATCATGTGCCATAGTAATGCTCTAGTTCTGTCTCTCTCTCTCACAAATAAACCTTTTAAAAATATCTATTTGAAAATAAGAATAGGAGATGGGGATAGATTGTATAATGGTTATGCAAAGAGACTCATGCCTGAGGCTACAAAGTCCCAGGTTTAATCCCCTGTACTACCATAAATCAGAGCTGAGTAGTGCTCTGGTATCTCTCTGTGTCTCTGCATCTCTCAAAAATAAAATACTTAAAAATTAAAAAAGAAAAAAACTGTGGGACATGCTGGACTGAGGGTCTAGGAGTCCTTCAAGGTGTTTTAATAAAAAATAAAAAGAAAAGAAAAGAAGAAAAGGAAGCCCGGGTGGTGGCACACCTGGTTAAGTGCATGTATTGTTATGCACAAGGACCTGTGTTCACGCCCTCAGTCCCCACCTGCAGGGAGAAAGCTTCACGACTGATGAATCAGGGCTACAGGTGTCTCTTTGTCACTATCCCTCTCAATTTCTCTCTGTTCTATCAAATAAAAGAAATAAAGTTGAAATTTTTCTTTTTTTTTTTTTTGATAAGACAGAGGGAAATTTAGAGGGGAGAAAGATAAGCAGTTGAAGACCGTCTTCACCACTAGTGAAGCGACCTCCCTGCAGGTGAGGAGCTGGGGGATAGAACTGGAATCCTTGCATGGGACCTTCCACTTCAGAATAAAGTTGAAATTAAAAAAAAAAGAAAGAAAGAAAGAATAAAGAACCAGGTAGTGGCATATCTGGCTGAGCACAGACATTACAATGCACAAGGACCCGGATTCAAGCAAGCCCCTGGGTCCCACTTGCAGGGGAAATGCTTCTCGAGTGGTAAAGCAGTGCTGCAAGTCTCTCTCTCTCTCTCTATCTCTCTCTTCCTTTCTATCTCAATTTCTCTCTGTCTCTATCCAATAATAAATAAATGAAAATCTAATTTAAAAAGAGAGCGAGAAGAAAAGAAAAAGGAAAAAAGTAGCTGCTGGGAACAGTGGTTTCATAGTTCTAGCACTACGCCCCAGAAATAATTCTGGTGGCCAAAAGAAGAAAGAAAGAAAGAAAGAAAGAAAGAAAGAAAGAAAGAAAGAAAGAGAGAGAGGGAAAGAAAGAGAGAAAGGAAGATGGTCCAGGAGGTGGTGCAGTGGATAAAGCATTGGACTCTCAAGCATGAGGTCTGGAGTTCTATCCCCAGCAGCACATATATCAGAGTGATGTCTGGTTCTTTCTCTCTCTCTTCCTATCTTTCTCATTAATAAAATATTTTTTAAAAGAAAAGGAAAAAATGACCCAGGAGTGATGAAATCGTGTAAGCACGAGGCTCTAGCCTGTCAAACAAAAAACAATAGTAATAAATAAGAGTCAGAATAAATTTTGGGCTGTAAGGGAGCCTCTAGTGGTCTCCAGTTCCTAGGCCTGGGCTAAGTGAAAACAGAAATGCTGACTTGGCGAGTGAGAGCTACATCAGGTGGTTGGGGGTAGACCTGTATCCGTTAGTTTATACATGAAAAGATATATTTGCAAACAAGTTACTGTATCTTTAGGACACCAGCAGGGACAGTACAGTCCCTCCCTGATAGGCAAAACCTCAAGCTGTCTAAACATCATAAAAATAAAATGTAGAGTGGTCTGGGAGGTGGCGCAGTGGTAAGGCTTTGGACTCTCAAGCATGAGGTCCCGAGTTCGATCCCCGGCAGCACATGTGCCAGAGTGATGTCTGGTTCTTTCTCTCTCCTATCTTTCTCATAAATAAATAAAAATCTTTAATAAAAAAAAAAAAAAAAAAAAAGGACGTGGTCCAGGAGGTGGCGCAGTGGATAAAGCATTGAATTCTCAACCATGGGGTCCTGAGTTCAATCCCCGGCAGCACATGTGCCAGAGTGGTGTCTGGTTCTTTCTCTCTCTGCCTATCTTTCTCATGAATAAATAAACACATTCTTTAAAAAAAGAAAAAAAGGAAATCACTTAAAAAATAAATATAAAATAAAATAAAATGTAGAGGGGTTGGAAGGCAGGAGATAGCTCACCCTCACGCAAGGGCATGTACCTTTCTTTCTTTCCATATGTATGATCCAGGCTCGAGCTTGTGCCATGACACCAGGGAAGCTGTGGTATTTCTCTCTGTGTGTCTCTCAATGAAGATAGAAGGCAAATCTTAGCCTGGGAGTGCTAAAATCGTTCATGGGTGAGGCCATGACACCATTAAAAAACCAATAAAATGTACAGGTTAGGGAGGCCCTGAGTTCAAGTTCTAGCACCTTATAAGAACAAGAAAGGGATAGTTTTGCTCATGGGTTGGAATATAGATAATTGAACTAGGAAAAAAGAAGGAAGGAAGGAAGGAAGGAAGGAAGGAAAGAAAGGAAAGAAGAAATAAGTAGTCAAGCTGTCTCTAAGACTTTGGGAGCACACTGGTGTGTAACTGCAGTGTGTAACTAATCTTACAATCCTGTAAACTATTATTAAATCACTAATAGTTTTTTAAAAATTGTGAAACAGGAAAGACAGGCTGGAAGGCTCAGTGGGTGGGACTTGTACGTGGTCTGAGTTTGAGCCCCTGCACTGCAGGAAGACACTATAACACTCTCCCTGGAGACAGAAAAAAAAAAATCTCTATTAAAAAAAAAACATTAAGTAACAATATTAAAAGACATAAAACATGGAGTCATGATTAATACAATCATCCAGGAATATTCCCCATAAATAAGGAGTAATAAGCTCTAGACTGACTGAATTAGCATTGCCCTGGACTCAATTAACAAACTATAAAAACAAGACTTGAAAGGGCCAAACTCTTTCCAGATCAATTAACTGTGTCTCAGAACAAAGCTCACAGGGGATGTTAAATACTCAGCACGCTACAAAGTCAATGCACAATGTCTGGCATCCAGTCAGAATTACCAGCTCTGCACAGAGGCAGGAAAGCACAACTGCAGGTCACATATTTCACCAAAAGTAGAGACACAGGAGATTTCAAAAGGGGGAAAGGAGGAGAGGGAGAAACCTCAAATTTCATTTTACAGAGGTGTATGGTGATGCTGCATATGTACAAGGCCCTTGTGCTATATTAACCAGTGGTGAAAAGTCTCTTTATATGTCCTCTGACATTATTTGTATATAGCTGTACCACCAGTTGCTTTTGTTCTCCCTGGTCTAAGCTTTTTTTTTCTTCCTGGTCTAAGCTTTTAAGAGAGTCAACATATCAAAGACACAGCCTATGTATTCAACTGACTCAACTCAGTGAGTCAGTTGTGATCGGTAGGTGGTGCCTTGGATAAAGCATTGGGCTCTCAAGAATGAGGTCCTGAGTTCAATCCCTGGCAGCACGTGTACCAAAGTGATATCTGGTTCTTTGTCTCTCTCCTCCTATCCTTCTCATGAATAAATAAATAAATTCTTTAAAAAAAAAAAAAGTCTGTGCTTTAAAAAGTTTGAGACATTCAATCAATTTTCCCCTCTTAAATATGGATTTATATGACTACAGATTAATAGGAGTGTATATAGACACCATTCCCAAAAGACTGTGTCCCATCCCATCCCCTGCTGGGCTAGTGTGGGGGTGCCTCTTCCTGGGCACGTACTCTCTGGGTTGGAGAGAACTCGACCAGAGCCAGCCTGCGAGATGACTCATGAACTGGCAATGCAATGTCTTTATTGATCAGAGAGCCAACGCTTTTAAATGGTAGACCCAGAAGTGGCAAGTCGGGAATGGAAATGGCTAGGAAGAGGGTGGATAAAAGCAAAAGTGAGCTGGAAATGTAGGAACTTCCTTAGCAACTGTTGCGAGGGTTTTAACTGGTAGGATTAATATTACCCTGCAGGCAGGGAGGGTCTCAAGGTAGAAAGAAGATAGATCAAAGGAATGGAATGGGTGGGGATCTCAGGCAAAACAATGATTACGTAGATAGGCCATATTATCAGGAATGCAGGGTGCTTTGTGAGGCTCCTCACAATTACCCGACAATCTACCCCTTCCCCCCCCACAAACCAAACATCCACCCTTACCCTCACCCTCAAGCCAGGGTTTTTACTTTGGTGCCCTACTTCAGAAAAGTCTCTTTTTAAAATTTTATTTATTTATTTATTTATTAGATAGAGACAGCCATAAATCAAATGGGGAGTGGGAGATAGAGAGACACCTGCAGTCCTGCTTCACGACTCACAAAGTCCCCCCTCCTCTTCCCCCACCCCAGCAGGTGAGGAGGAGGAGCTGGAACCCAGGTCCTTGCATATTGTAAGATGTGCACTCAACCCAGCCCCCAAGGAAAGAAGCTTTTAACCCTCAGTCCCTCAGAAGCCAGAGGCATGTCTGCTATTGATGGCCCCATGGGAAAACACTAGGGGAGAAAGATGAGTCCAGCAGAGTCACTCAGCCAATTTACTCCACCTGCCAGCCAGGAGCCCTGAGGTGTACTGTTGCTGAGGAGTTATTCTGATGCAGTCTCCGCCCCCAGGTTTTACTAAGCCCTGCGAAATCCTAGCAGTGCCCCCTTCAACCAATCCTGGCCCCACACGTCACCCCTGGCTGTCGCCCAATAAAAAGCCCCCTCACCCCCCCCCTCGTTCTCTCGCTGGGCTCTCAGCTCCCCCTCTCTCAGATCTCGCCCCCTTCTCTCCCCCTGTGGTCAGGTAGTGGGGACGGCCATTGCCGGCTGGCTCCACGTGGTCTGAACCAACCCCCCCCCCATCCTATAATAAAGATTTGTGTACCCCTTTGCTCTGGACGTCCACTCTCTTCTCCGCGGTGCAGCCCGACACCAGATGGCCACAACAACAGTGTACTTCCTCCTGCCCCAGGCTGTACTTCCTCCTGCTTTCACTTGGAATCCTACCCACCCACCCCCACTCCTACCCCCTACCTGCTTTTGCCCAACAAATCTCTCCTCTAATCTTTCTGCTGAGAGGAAAATAAGATTGGTTCAGGGCTGAGGAGATAGCAAAATGATTACACAAAAAAAGACTTTCATGCCTGAGACTCTGTAGTCCCAGATCCAATCCCCAGCCAGCACTGTCATAAACCAGAGCAGCGCAGGGCTGGGAGAGGGGGGATCTCAGCCTCACTCTCCCTCTCTCTGTTTTTCATTAAAAAAAAATTAATAAATGATAACAGAAAAGATTTTTTTAAACTGTTTCCATTGCATTCTTTCTGATTTTAACTCCTCCATGTGTGTAGTATTAGCACCATTGGTGGACTGTCTAGAATATCTGTTGAACCCATTATTTCTCCTCTGGATTCTCACCTATATTCCATCTTCACTTGGGCCCGGGCTGTGTTCATTAACCTGCCAATTTTTTAAAATATATTTTATGTTAATATTTTTTAATGAGATACTGAGAGAGGCAGAGAGAGATGGAGACCAGGGGCTGGGTGATGGCACATCTGGTTAAGCACACATAGGACTAAGGAAGGGCCCATGCAAGGATCTGGGTTCAAGCACCAGCTCCCCATCTGTGGGGGGATGCTTCATGAGTGTGAAGCAGGTCTGCAGATGTCTTTCTGTCTCTTTCCTTCCCTATCCCCCCCCTCAATTTCTCTCTGTGTCATCTAACAACAGAAAGAAAGACCTCCAGGAGCAATGGATTCATAGTGCTGGCACTTCTTCTTCTAGCGTTTGCCAGTGCTGGCACTGAGACCCAGAGATAACCCTGGAGGCAAAAAGAGAGAGAGACAGAGACTTGCCAGAGCACTGTTCAGCTCTGGCTTATGGTGGTGCTGGGGATTATTGAACTTCCAGAGCCTTAGGCTTGGAAGTCTTCTTTGTGTAACCATTTTCACAGCCCCAGAAGTGGCCTAGTGGATGGGTCACTGTACGTTCAAGCATTATGTCCTGTTGGGAACATGTGTAAGCCTGATAGAGCTTAGGGAGAACCACCCCCATCTTTGGATGGAGGTCTGAGAAGATAACCTCTTGGTAAGTCTCTCTCAACTGAGGTGAGCATAAGGGGGGAAACTCAGACTTGGTTCTTTCCTTCTTGACTCTCAGGCCCACAGATACCACAGTACTTCCCTCCATTAACTGCAGGCCACATGGCCACAGATTCACTTATTCAAAGTCACCTTCTGATCACAGAAGAACACACCTTATCACACACTTCATCACATACCTCAGACCCCAGACAAGAGAAATTCCAAACTATATGGCTTTTGATATTCATCTTCTTTCTGTCTCACTCTACAGGTTTAATCCCTATGCTTCTCTCAAATACCTTTGGATAATTAAGTTGCTTGTATCATGGAAAATAACTGTCTTGTATCTCATCAATTCCTGTCTCTGATATCTGATTACTGTAAAAAATGGCGACTAATCCCTAGCACTGCAAAAACGGTATCATCTGTTTTCCATCTACACCATGCCTCGGCCTCGCGTGAGCTTAATGCGCAGCTTGACGATACGAGAATCCGGCATGAAGCCCAGCCAGTCTATCTTGGCATTACTCTCGATCGCACTCTGTCATTTCACGAACATCTCATAAAAACTGCAGCAAAGGTGGGCACGAGGAATAACATCATTGCAAGACTGGCCAGCTCCTCATGGGGCGCGAGCGCTTCCACACTACGATCATCATCTCTGGCATTATGCTATTCCACTGCAGAATACTGTGCCCCAGTCTGGTTCCGTAGCCCCCATGCACACTTGGTCGATTCCAAATTATAATCCTCCATGAGGATAATTTCTGGAACCATCCATTCCACCCCGGTTCCATGGCTGCCAGTTCTTAGCAACATCGCCCCACCAGATATTCGTTGGGATGCGGCATCATCTAAGTTCATTTCCCATGTCTACGCTCGACCGGACCTGCCAATATACGCGGATATCTTCGCCTACCCTGTTCAACGCTTGACGTCTCGTCATCCAATCTGGTCTCCTACGCCTACACTGAACTTCTCTGTTACAGACTCTTGGAAACAGAGTTGGCAGTCAGCTGAGGTAAAGAACAAAGACCTCATCACAGACCCCTGCAAGCATCAACCCGGCTTTGACCTAGCACGTTATGATTGGGCCCTCCTCAATCGCTATCGAACAGGCCATGGCCAGTGCGCCGCTATGTTCCATCGCTGGGGAGCCAGAGACGACCCGAACTGCCCCTGCAGCTATAGACAGACTATGACCCACATAGTCAACGACTGCCACCTCTCCAGATTCAAAGGAGGTCTCGAAACTTTACATCAGGCTCAACCTGATGCTGTTGACTGGCTACGGAAGATGGGCAAACCCTAGAAGAAGAATTCCTGTCATACCAGCCCCCTACCTTAGGGGCATGCTGACTGTTAAGAAACCTGTAATTTCTGTCATATTTCAACAATAATTTAACTTCATTGCTTTTCTATTTAACTCATGTCCATTTTGCTAATAAACGGACTCTAGGATTCTGGGATTCTAGGACTCAGATTCTAGACACGCTAAGAGTCCCCTGGTGTCTTTTACTTCGTGTCACCCCTGTCATGAGCGAGAAAGAACCAACCAGCCCGTTACCTTTCCCCTGGAGAACACCCCGCCGGAGAGGGAGAGAGATACCCCAAAAATGTCCTAAGTTCTATCCCTGACACCTCATGTACCAGAGTGATGCTCTGTTTCTCTCTCATGCTGATAAATAAATCTTTTTTATATATTTATGTATTATTTATTTTCCCTTTTTGTTGCCCTTGTTGTCTTTTCTTTTTTGTTGTTATAGTTATTATTGTTGTTATTGATGTCGTCATTATTAGATAGGACAGAGAGAAATGGAGAGAGGAGGGGAAGACAGAGAGGGGGAGAGAAAGATAGACACCTGCAGACCTGCTTCACCGCCTGTGAAGCAACTCCCCTGCAGGTGGGGAGCCGGGGGCTCAAACTGGGATCCTTATGCCAGTCCTTGCGCTTCCCATTGCATGCGCTTAACCCACTTCACTACCACCTGACTCCCAAATAAATCTTTTTAAAAATATGCCATTTCTGTGGTCCGGAAGGTGGCACAGTGGCTAACGCACTAGACTCTCAGGCATGAGGTCGTTCAATCCCCAGCAGCACATGTACCAGAGTGATGTCTGGTTCTTTCTCTCTATCCTCTGTTGGTATGCTTCTAAAAACCCCTTCTGTTTCATTAGTTTAATCCCCCCTGCTTAACACTATTCTATTTACATAACCGCTGTTAACAAGCACCACCCTCCCTCCAGGGCATTGGTGGTTCAGTGATAGAATTCTTGCCTGCTCCGCCCCCTCTCCTTGTCATACCCTGATTTTCACCAGTCACTTTTCTCTCCACCCTCTCTGCATCACATCCTGTTCCCACCCTACTGGGCTAGTATATTTATAAGGACAAGATTGTAGTTTTCAGTTTAGCTTAGCTTGGTATAGATTGCGCTGCGTCCTGTATGAATAAAGAGATTCTGCATACAGCTCAACCATGAGTCCCTGGTCGTCTGTTACCCACCTGTGAAGCCAGCCCGTCAAAAACAACATATGGCGCCTACAACATAGGACCGGACCTGCGCAACTCCCAGATAAGTGAAGACTTTGCCTACCTATGCACTATGGTCTTCTCTTCTACTTATGAAGAGGTTTGCCAAAGCCTCTACTGTTTCATCATGAGACAGTTACTCTGTCTCTGGAACATTTTGCTCTGGGCCACACTTTGTTTCCCTGACTGGGAACTTTGGTTTCTTGTGACCCTAATCATAGAGCTTGGGAGATGCACTGAGATTTCTCCTTGGACTTTCTGGATTCCCTCGCCCATGTTTCCCGAGGAGAAGGACTGCATTTTGCTCTGGGCCACAATTTGGTTCTTTATGACCGTGATCGTAGACCTTGGGATATGCATGGGGATTTCCACTGGGACTTTCTGGACTTCTTCTCACGTTTCCCGCTGAGAAGAACTACTCTAATTTGAGGAGTGTTCTCAAGTACCCTGGCAGTCCCCAAGAATGGAGACACGTGGTTAGTTCTACTCTCCTGATTGGATTCTTTCTTCGATGGGAAGACACTTTTAAAAATGGGTACCTGAAGCAATCCTGCAGGAACAGTCAGAAGCACCCCAAATGGAATTTCGAGGAGCTTTTTGGACTAGGACGCCCTCCGGGGACTCTTGATGCTACATGGTGAGATCTGTTTCGTAAGAGAGTGATTTGAATGACTGAATTTTTGTTTGACATTGACTTTAAAAAAAAAAATGCTGGATGCAGCCATGATTTCTAGAGACATCCAGAAACAATCCAAAAAATTGTTTTTTCCCTCCTTTGATTTCTTCTTTTACGTTTTGGCATAAATCTGAAACATTTAATCCTGAAAACAGTATGAGTTATGGGCAGGGCAGATAGTGCAATGATTATGTTAATTATTCTCATGCCTGAGGCTTTTAACCGTGGTTCTTCTGTTTACCTTTCCACATTTTATTGAGTTTAAACTGTTTAAATAACCTTAAAATCATACTAAAAAGGACTTCCAATTATAATGGAGTTATCAATTATAGTAAACTTCTAATCTGCTACAAGTTTTGTTTGATAAGTAAGTGAATTTCAGCTGTCAAGTCTTCACATGAAAAAGCATCTACTCAAATGGAATTACTGGAAATCCATTTGGATCCTGTTCTCTGACATCGCCCACAATTTGAAATGACTACAGCACACCCCCAAAAACCAATGATGTGACCTGGCACGACCTGAAGAAACAGATTCACAGACTCCAAAGACCACTCTCTACAGAAAAGCAGAATTCTGGTGGCCAACATTCCCCATCGAGACAGACATGCAGCGTTTCATCCCTTGGCATTTTCTTCTGTGGTCAGCTACTTTGGACTGACACCTCCATCGGACTTACTGGTACACGCTGCTGTGTTTCTCAAAGACTAACTTCAGCCAATTGCCTTGAGACTTTATAGACCATGTCCCCTCGCCTGCAGGCTCTGCTCTCAGAGGTAGAAAACTCTCCCTCCTTATTAGGTTATGCCCACAGAGGCATGAGGTGCCCCAAGAGGCAAGAGATGCCCACAGAGGCAGGAAATGCCCTTTGAGGCAAGAGATGCCCCCAGAGGCATGAAGCGCTCCCAGAGGCAATAAATGCTCTTTCGCCTGCTAGGCCTTGCCCTTTGAGGCAAGAAACGTTCTCCTTGGCATCACACTGGTTATTGCTGCGCACCTATTTTGTTTTCCATGTCTTATGCCAGTTCTTTTGAAAACGCCTGTACGATATAGGTTTCTGTTCACCCCACAATCCTGATACTATGGCCATTAGTTAAAAAGAAAGAGGGAATTGTTGGTATGCTTCTAAAAACCCCTTCTGTTTCATTAGTTTAATCCCTCCTGCTTAACACTATTCTATTTACATAACCAGTTCATTCTATTTACATAACCACTGTTAACAAGCACCACCCTCCCTCCAGGGCATTGGTGGTTCAGTGATAGAATTCTTGCCTGCTCCACCCCCTCTCCTTGTCATACCCTGATTTTCACCAGTCACTTTTCTCTCCACCCTCTCTGCATCGCATCCTGTTCCCACCCTACTGGGCTAGTATATTTATAAGGACAAGATTGTAGTTTTCAGTTTAGCTTAGCTAAATGGGGCTACAACAACAAGGGCAACAAAAGGGGGAAAAAATGGCCTCTAGGAGTGGTGGATTCATGGTGCAGGCACCGAGCCCAGCAATAACCCTGGTGGAAAAGATATATATATATGCCATTTCAGGATCAGTGAAATAACTCACTTGGGTACTGCATTGCTTTGCCATGTACATCACCCAGCTTTGAACCTGACCATCATCACTACATTAAAGGAAGTTTTGGTGCTGTGGCTTCTTTCACTCCTCTCTCTCTCTCTCCCTCTCTCATTTTCCCCTCTGTCTCTAACTGCAGACAAACAAATAAACAAAAATAAATTCCTAGGAACTATTGTGTAATAGCTTTTTCTGCCTCCTTTCCAAGTTTAGTTTATTTGCCTCAGTTCTGTGTTACTCTTTTGCAAGGCAAAAAATAAAATTTAACTCAGAAGCAAACGTCTCACTTTCAAATGGGATTAATTGAAACACATCTGGATTTCCTTGTCATCTCATATATTCAACTCTGTCTCTAAGGTCCTCAGTTGTAACTTAGGGAGTAGCAGCTTTTGTGCCTGGTGTTCCCAGTGTCTCTGAGTGTCCGATTGGTGCATCTATGCTTTGCCTTTGCATTTTGCCTTAATCAAACACATCTTGATGCTGGGAGCCTCCTCTCTGAAATAGGTCTCTGGACAGACTGGGAGTGGAAAAGGGAGAGATTCCATCTTCTATATACTTGGAATCTGATAAGTCAATCAATCCGTTCTGTGGTCCCAGCACCTTCTCAACATAGCTCTGTGCTTATGGAGACAGCAATGTGGCCTTTTTCAGGGAGCAAAGCACTGCTCCCCTCCCGACCCATTTGCTCCATTAATTAATTAATTAATTAGTTAATTAATTAATTTATTTTTACCAGAGCACTGCTCAGCTCTGGCTTATGATGGTGTGGGGGATTGAATTTGGGACCTTGGAGCCTCAGGCATGAGAGTCTCTTTGCATAACCATTATGTTATCTACCCCCTATTTATTTATGTTTTAATCTTTATTATTTATTGGATAGAGACAGCCAGAAATCAAGAGGGAAGAGGTGATCGAGAGGGAGAGAGACACCTGCAACCCTGCTTCACCACTTGCAAAGCTTTCCCCCTGCAAGTGTCTCTCTGCCTCTTTCCCGCTCTCTATTTCCCCCTCCCCTTTAAATTTCTCTCTGTCTCTATCCAATAATAAAAAGATAAATTTTAAAAAGAGAGAGAGAACCAAACATCACTCTTGTACATGTGCTGCCAGGGATCAAACTCAGAACCTCATGCTTGAGAGTCCAATGCTTTATCCACTATGCCATCTCCTAGGTCACCCCAGCTATTTCTTTGACTTTGGACGAGTCACTTACTCTCTCCCGGCTTCTGTTCACTCACCTACAATATGGAGGAGGTACTAGATACTCATTATCTACAGATGCAAAGACTCAGAGGCCTAGAAAACCTTAGGGCAGAATCTAGCCCAGATAAAAGGCTCTGGAAGTGCTTGTTTAATAAATAAATGGATTCAGTTCTGTCCAGACCTGAAGGCTTGGCTCCTGTCACCCCACACAGACGCATACACAGAGTGCTAGGGAAGGACCCCCTGCAGCTGAAGAGCACCTATCCAGTGCCCCCCACAAGGCAGGCACTTTCCAAAACTTAAGTCATCCTCACTCCAGCAAAATAAAGGGAGGCTTTGTTTACCCAGTTTCCAGGCCCCTGAGAGGACCTGTGGTCAGAGAGTGACAGCGCTGGGACCAGGTTAGAGTGAGAGCCACCTGCTGCCTCCACCCTCAGGAGCTTTGACTGGGACTAGGCCGGGGGGCTGCTCTCTGGAGCTCAGTGACTCTGCCAAGAGAGGAATCTGTTGCTGGTCATGAAGAGATGGTGGGCATCTGCATGGAAACAGGCCCCACTCCTCTTCTCTCAGGCTGTCCTGAGCTCCAGCCACCACCTTTCGGGCCCCTGCCCGAGAGGCGGGGAGATTGAAACCTGCTATTGCCCAGATTCCCCCACAGCTCGCCTGGTGACCCCCCAAGTAGGTCCTAATGTGAATCTCTCCAAGCCCTGGTGACAGGTTGAGGTTTTCAGAGCTACCTTTAAGGTCAGTTGGTGAGCAGCGAGTGACCAGGGCAGGAGGGCATGGAGTGCCTAGGGAATTTGGGCTCTCTGCAGCATGAGGGAGCCAGGAGTAGGGCTGCCTGCATGTGATGTCTTATCAGGCTCCTAGCCTCACCATTCCTCTCCCCTCTGGACCCTTCCACCTTGTGAGCCTGAGACCTGCTCACTCCTCTACTGCTTCATCTGCCCCCACCCATGCAGCTCTGCCAGCCCCCCTATGCATATGTATATGGGCGATGTATATGGACCCTCAGGGCCTGGGAGGAACATACCAGCTCTTTGTCTCTGATCTAATGTACCATCTAACCCTGTAGAGCTGCCTGTTTGCCAAGTCCATGAGGCCTGGGAGTGGGTTCTGGGGTGGAGGGTAGTGCTGTGCCCTGTGGGTGACAAGCCTTGTTTCTATCATTCCAGGCTTGTCCCCACTCCATGGGATCCTGGCAGGAAAATGGCAGCCCAGGCTAAGGCATGAGTTTATTTTACTTTATTTTATCTTATTCTGAGAAATTCAGAAAGACCAGAGCTCTCTCTGTTCAGCTCTGGCTTATGGTGGTGCTGGGGATTGAACCTGGGACCTTAGAGCCTCAGGCATGAAAATCTGTTTGCATAGCCCTTCTGCTGTCTCCCCAGCCCTGGACAAAAATTCTTTATAGGGTACTGAAGATGGAAGGTCTGGCTTCTGTAATTGCTTCTCCACTAGACATAGGTGTAGATCCATACTTCCAGCCTGTTTCTCTTTCCCTAGTGGGCAGGGGTCTGAGGGGTGTGTGTGTGTGTGGTAGTTTGAGATAATGGGACACATTGGTAAAGTTGTCTGCCCATGGAAGTCAGGATGGTGTCATAATAATGCCTGTAACTTGGTGGCTAGTATGAAACTCCTTTGCATAAACATTATGCTGTCTCCCAGAAGGCCAGCCAATCATCCTTCTATCATTATTTTAAAAATACATATTTTTTAATTTTATTTATTCCCTTTTGTTGCCCTTGTTGTTTTATTGTTGTAGTTATTGTTGTTGTTATTGATGTCGTTGCTGTTGGATAGGACAGAGAGAAATGGAGAGAGGAGGGGAATACAGAGAGGGGGAGAGAAAGATAGACACCTGCAGACCTGCTTCACCACCTGTGAAGCGACTCCCCTGCAGGTGGAAAGCAGGGGCTCGAACCGGGATCCTAACCAGGATCCTTGCTCTTTGCGCCGCCTGCACTGCACTTAACCCACTGTGCTACCACCCAACTCCCTTTTTAAAATATTTTTATTGGGGTGGCAACACAGCAGGTTAAGCGCACATGGCCAAAGTACAAGGACCGGTGTAAGGATCCCAGTTCAAGCCCCCAGCTCCCCACCTGAAGGGGTGTTGCTTCACAAGCAGGGAAGCAGGTCTACTGTCTGTCTTTCTCTCCCACTCTCTGTCTTCCCTCCCTCTCCCAATTTCTCTCTGTCCTATCCAACAAGGGCAACAAAATGGGAAAAATGGCCTCCAGGAACAGTGGATTCGTAGTACAGGCACCAAACTTCAGCGATAACCGTGAAGGCAAAAATATATATTTTATTTATTTATTACTGGATGGAGACTGAAAAAAAATTGAGAGGGGAGAGGGAGACAGAGAGACACCCACAGCCCTGCTTCACCTCTCATGAAGCTTTCCCTCTGCAGGTGGGGACCAGGGACTTGAGCCTGGGTACTTGAGCCCTGTAATGTGTGTGCTTAGCCAAGTGTGCCACCACCTGATCCTGATTCATCCTATCCTTTCAACCTCTCTGCCACCCCTACTCCATGTGCTTGGAAGCACCCTGAGTCAAGCAGCAGGAGCCAGTGTCGGTGACAGGTCACCTGACCCAGCAGGCCTGGTATTCAGATCCCAACCTGGCAGCTGCAGAGCCCCAAGTAGAGGCAACAGTGGTGATCCTGGCTATACGCCCCCAGGCTCCAGGTCTAGGCCCTTATGGATGCTGGGGAGCAGAGGCAGGGAGGCCAGGTCCACCCAGGCTGGAGCAGGGAACTTAGCAGTGACTTCGGAGCCTGATGAGTTCCTTGGCGGTGACCCGAATCAGCTGGTCAGCTCTGAGCAGGAACTTTTGGCAGCCATTATTTTTATACTTATTTATTTATTCATTTTTACCAGAGAACTGATCAGTTCTGGCTTATGGTGGTGTAGGGGACTGAACTGGGACTTTGAAGCCACAGGCATGAGAGTCTGTTTGCATAACCATTATGCTATCTACCCTCTGCCCTATGAATCTCTTCTTTAGAGAACTGTCTATTCATATCTTCTGCCTACTTTTTCATTGGGTTGTTCTTTCCTTTCTGTTGAGCCATATGAGTTTTTTTTTTAGATGTTTGTTATCAACCACTTGTCTGAAGCTTACTGTGCGAATATCTTTTTTATTTTTTTAAATTTTTTATCTTTATTTATTGATTGGATAGAGATAGCCAGAAATTGAGAGGGAAGAGGTGATAGGAAGACAGACAGAGAGAGAGAGACCTGTAGCCCTGCTTCACCATTCACAAAGTTTTCCCCTTGCAGGTGGGGACCGGGGACTTGAACCCCGGTTCTTGAGCTCTGTAACATATATGCTCAACCAGGTGTGCTACCACCCAGCCCCCATGTGGAAATATCTTTTCCCATTTGCTGGGTTTCCTGTTTACCCTTATGGAATCAAACACTTCTTAATGTGATATGTCCTATTTATTTATATTTTGTTCCCCTTGCTCATGGAATGGGGTCTCTTAATACGTCTTTAATGTTAAGGTCTTGAAATGTTTCACCAATATGTTCTATGTATTTTATGATCTCAGGTGTATTATCCAGATCTTCGATCCATTCTGAGTTAATTTTGGTGCATGGTGTTATGGTGCGGAGGTGCTTCATAAATAGTGAAGTAGGATTGCAGGTGTCACTCTCTATCCCCACCTCCTTTCTTTCTTTTTTTTTTTTTAATATTTATTTGTTCCCTTTTGTTGCCCTGTTGTTTTATTGTTATAGCTGTTGTTTTTATTATTGATGTGGTTAGATAGGATAGAGAGAAATGGAGAGAGGAGGGGAAGACAGAGAGGGGGAGAGAAAGAGTTGCTTCACTGCCTGTGAAGCGACTCTCCTGCAGGTGGGGAACTGGAGGTTCTAACCAGGATCCTTATGCTTTGTGCCATGTGTGCTTAACCTGCTGAGCTACCGCCCGACTCCCTCCCACCTCCTTTCTTAATTTCTCTCTGTCCTATCCAATAAAATAAAAAGAAAAAAAGGGGGGAATGCCCACTAGGAGCTATGAATTCAGAGTGCTGGCTTCGAGCCCCAGGGATAACCCTAGTGGTGGGGGTGGGGGCTGGGTGGTAACATACCCAGTAGAGTATATATGTTATCATGCACTTGGATAAGCACATACTTTCTCATATACAAAGACCCAGTTTCAAGCCCCCAGTCTCCACCTGCAAAGGGAAAGTTTCACAAGTGGTAAAGCAGGGCTGCAAGTGTCTCTCTAGCTCCCTCTCTCTCTTCCTTTCCTTTCACAATTTCTCTCTGTCTATGACAAATGAATTAAATATTAAAAGGAAATAATAATAAAATTAATTTCTCCTGTGAGTCTACATTGTCACAAGTAGTCTATTGTCTCACTAACTTTCAGGCCAGCTGAGAAGGGGAGGGACAGACAGTTCTTCATCTGCAGATGCTTCTTGGGGAGGTGATATACTTGATTCTTCCAAGGTCACAGACCACAAAAGGAGGAGCCAGGTCCCCAGTGAAGGCCCTTTAACTCCTAAGGCCTCAAGCTTCCTCTAAGGCTGAGCCTAAGATGGTGACTGATTGTTGGGCTGGTCTCCCCAGCCTTGGAGGAACAGGGTGGCTGAAGTAGATTCAGTGCATCAAGAGCAACGGTTTACTTCAATTATTTGGGGGAGGGCTCCCCTGGGGAAGTAGTCTCTGTGTTTGGAGCTGGAAGTGGCACTGAGGACAGGGTGGAGGTTGTAGAAGAAGCAGGGAGTGAGTGTTCAGGCACCACCTTCTTCTCTTCTTCCTCCTCTTAATTTCTTTATTGGGGAATTAATGGTTTACAGTCAACAGTAAAATAAAATGCAATAGTTTGTACATGTGTAACATTTCTCAGTTTTCCACATAACAGTTCAACCCCCACTAGGTCCTCCTCTGCCATCATGTTCCAGGACCTGAGCCCTCCCCCTTCACCCCAGAGTCTTTTTTTTTTAAATAATTTATTTCTTTATTGGGGAATTAATGCTTTACATTCAACAGTAAATACAATAGTTTGTACATGCATAACACTCCCCAGATTCCCATTTAACAATACAACCCCCACTATGTCATTCATCATCTTTCATGAACCTGTATTCTCCCCACCCACCCACCCACCCCAGAGTCTTTTCCTTTGGTGCAATACACCAATTCCAGTCCAAGTTCTGCTTTGTGCTTTTCCTTCTGTTTTTATTTTTCAACTTCTATGAGTAAGATCATCCTATATTCATCCTTCTCTTTCTGATGTATCTCTCTTAACATGATTTCTTCAAGCTCAATCCAAGATGGAGTGAAGAAAGTGAAATCACCTTTTTTAATGGCTAAGTAGTATTCCATTGTGTATATAGACCACAACTTGCTCAGCCACTCATCTGTTGTTGGACACCTGGGTTGCTTCCAGGTTTTGACTATTATAAATTGTGTTGCTATAAACATAGATGTCAGCTACCAAGCGGAGGAAAGATAGAGGGAGGAGATCCAGAGTGGAGAGGGAACACAATTCTTTATTTGCGCGGGCACCTCAGAGTTGGGTGAGAGCGCAGTGGTTCAGGACACGTGGAGGTAGCAGAAATGGCCGCCTCCTGCTATGCGTGCAGCAGCCCTCCATTCAGTTCACTGAGGTGAAAAGCAGGCAAGAGAGCGAGGGCTGGAAGAAGAAGGGCTTTATAGGGCAAAACTGAGAGTGACGAGCCAGGACAGGATTGGTTGGGAAGGGCACTTCGAGAATATCGTATTAACTCTCACGGGAACTGGCACTAGCCTGAGGGGACAACATGGTGGAACAGGCGCTCCGAGAATGTCCCAACTCTCGCGGGAACTGGCACTAGCCTGAGGGGACATCTGCACAGCACATAGATATACACAAATCTTTTTGGATGGGTGTGTTTGATTCCTTAGGATATATCCCCAGGAGAAGAGTTGTAGGGTAATAGGGTGGGTCCACTTTTAGCCTTCTGAGAGTTCTCTAGACCGCTCTCCACAGGGGTTGGACCAATTTACATTCCCACCAGTAATGCAGGAGGGTTCCTTTGTCCTCACAAATGTCCAGCATTTGTTACTGCTACCGTTTCTGATGTATGACATTCTCACAGGAGTGAAGTGGTATTTCATTGTTGTCTTTATTTGCATTTCTCTGACAATAATTTGGAAAATGTTTTCATATGTTTGTTGGCCTTTTGTATCCCTTCTGTGGTAAATATTCTGTTCATATCTTCTCCCCATTTTTAGATAGAGTCATTTGCTTTTTTGTTGCTAAGTTTGATGAGCTCTTTTTATGTTTTGGTTATTAACCTCTTGTTTGATGTATGGCATGTAAAGACCTTCTCCCATTCTACAAGGGGTCTCTGATTAGGCACCAGCTTCTTGATGAGGGAAGACAGCTGCCACATCTGAGCACCAACGTGGGGAGGGGCCCACTGCGGTGTGTGGCAGGGCTGTGCAGGTGCCTTTCCAGCTCCAGCTGGGACCTCTTCTGGGGCCCTTGCTGCCACTTGGTGTGTAGGGAGCTGTGGCAGACAGGATGCCAGCAGTTTGTTTGCTTTTCTTATATTTGACAGAACCAAACGGAATCAGAAGGGGAAGGGCTATGAGGGAGAGACAGAGGCCAGGCAGTGACATACCTGGTTAACCGCACACATTACAGTGCACACGTACCTTCGTTCAAGCCCTTGGTCCCCACCTGCAGGGAGAAAGCTTCATACCTTGTGGAGTAGGGCTGTAGGTGTCTCTCTCTGTCTCTTTCCTTTTTTTTTTTTTTTTTTTTGCCTTCAGGGTTATCTCTGGAGCTCAGTGTCAGCACTATGAATCCACTGCTCCTGGTAGCCATCTTTTCCTTTTTTTTTTTCCTGTTTTATTTGATAAGACAGAGAAATTGAGAGGGGATGGAGAGATAGAAAGGGAGAGAGAAAGACAGACACCTGGAGACCTGCAGACCTGAAGACCTGCTTCACAGCTCATAAAGCCTTCCTCCTGCAGGTAGAGAGCGGGGGTTCGAACCCAGATCCATGCAGGGGTCCTTGTGCTTCATACTATGTGTGCTTAACTGGGTGTGCTACTGCCCAGCCTCCTCTCTTTCCCTCTCTACTTCCCTCTCCCCTCTGATTTTCTTACTGTTTCTGTCTAATAAATAAATAAAATATTTTTTTAAAGAACTAAAAAAAAAATAGGGAGAAACACCTGCAGCCTTCCTTCATCACTTGTGCAGGTGGGGAGTGAGGGCCTGAACCCTGGCCCTTGCATATGGTTGAGTGTGTGCACCACTGCCTGGCCCCTGGCAGCGGATCTTATGTGAAGACTTCCAGAGCTCATGGTCTGGGGGGGGGTGTTGGGGTGGGAAGCCTGGCCGTGGGGAGGCCCACCTCCTCCAATAGCCCCCTTCCCTGCCTTGGTGACTCTCAGGGACCTCAGTGCATGGGAGCACAGTCATTCACCATGGATCACTGCCCACTAGCTTCACCCCTGCCCCCACCCAGCCTGGCACAGACCCAGGGGAGGCTGCCCACTGAGAGCTGGACAGGCTGGTCCGAGGCCCGCAGTGCCCAGCGGGAGGAAGCCCAGACAATGGGCCCTTGTTCCTAGGCCCCTGACCTAGGGCCACTCTCAGGCTGTCAGAGGCTCCCTGCCCATCCTCGGCTCTCACAGGGGATCGCCACAGTGGGAGGCAGGACCAGGCCCCTCCAGGGAGCTCCACTGACACCACCCCAGGGAATAGGAGCAAGCCAGGTCAGGTCAGCTCTTCTTCCTCTCACTCTCCAAGCTAGAATGCCCTATGGGCCTGGGTTTGGGAGGGTGGTCCACCCCAGCACCACCACCTGGCTCTCTCCTGGTGCTAAGTGAGCACCCTGCTTTCCAGGCACTGAAAGCTCTACCAATCAGCACATTCTTATTATTATTCAATAGGACACAGAGAAATTGAGAGGGAAAGAAAGAGAGAGAGAGAAGAGAGGCAGAGAGACACCTGCAGACCTGCTTCACCATTCACAAAGCATCCCCCCCCCCACAGGTGGGAACTGGGGATTTGAACCCAGGTCCATGCGCTTGGTAATTTGTGCTCTACAGGGTGCACCACCACTGGGCTTCTGTTTTGGTTGCTCTAAACCACCTGGTTTGTGGTGGTTTGTCATGACCATCAGCCTCAGGGGACCAATCTGATCCACCACTGGCAATCCCAGAGCTGGCCCTGGCCAGGTCCTCCCAGCTGTCCTGGGGGCTGAGACAGGCAGGGCCAAGCCTGAGCACAGGTACACAGCCTGGGGTCAGCAGCCCCCTCCCCAAAGCCCACCTGCTCCTGTGCCCTGGGGTTGGGCCTCAGGAGAAGGATGCAGCTGCTGTAGTGGACCACGCAGGCTAGAGGCCAGTTCTGGAGCATGCTGGAAAAGGCCAGGGCTGCCCAGAGCCATGTCTGGCCTTGGCCTTGAGGCTCTGAAGAACAGGACTGGGGAGCCCTACCTTTGAGCATGCTGAGGATTGCGCCCCCTGTGGGCCGTGGCAGGGAGTACCGTGGACAGGGCATCTACTACCTCCGGCTGGAACAACTCCAGGTCCTAAGGGGTCAACTGGCTGCCTGGGGGAGGGTCCATGTGCACTTAGCCAGGTGTGCCACTGCCTAGCCCCTACAGCACATTCTTTTTTTTAATTAGTGATTTAATAATGATTTAAAAGATTGTAAAATAATAGGAGTAAAATTCCACACAGTTCCCACTACCAGAGTTCCATATCCCATCCCCTCCATTGGAAGCTCCCCTATTTTTTATCCCTCTGGGAGCATAGGCCAAAATTCTTTATGGGGAGAAGAAGGTGGAAGGTCTGGCTTCTGTAGTTGCTTCTCTACTGGACATGGGTATTGACAGATTGATCCATACCCCAAGCCTGTTTCTATCTTTCCCTAGTGGGGTGGGGCTCTGGAGAGGTAAGGTTATGGGACATATTGGTGAGGTTGTCTGTCCAGGAGAGTCAGGATGGCGTCATGGTAGTGTCTGCAACTTGATGGCTGAAAGATAGTAAGATATAAAGCAAATTGTTCAATAAACAGGAACCCAGAGGTAGGAGTAGAACAAACGAAACTAGGGGCCTTCATGTGGGGAAAAGCTAGGAAGTCTATTTTAGGTATATTCCAAGGGGTCCATGACGTTGGTGATTTCTGCCTGAGCCTGATAGCTAATATGCAGGTGGACTAAAAGTATTGTCTGGGAAGATGGTGTAGGAGTTGAGAATAGGATTAGAAAGCTGGATTAGGGCAGAGAGTAGCTTCCAAATGTAAAGAAAATGTATAAATACCTTTAATTGTTAACCCCATCAGTCTGACAAAGGGCTCATGTACATTCGTATTTAACACAGGCAAACACCACTACCTTCTAGCATTTTTCTGTCTCTTTTTAAACCAGAGCACTGCTCCACTCTGGCTAATAGTGGTACCAGGGATTGAACCTGGGACTTTGGAGCCTTAGGCATGAGTGTCTCTTTGCATAACCATTATACTATCTTCCCCTGTCCCTTTCTAGCATTCCCTTTAGACCTTTTCTCCTGTACTCCTATTTCTAAACTCTCCTGAGTTGTGTCTGCTAGCAAGAGTACAAGATTCTTCCTGTGGCAACTTTTTCTTTCCTTCTCCCTTCCTTCTTTCCTTCCTTCCTTCCCTTGTTCCTTTTTTACCAGAGCACTGCTCGGCTCTGGTTTATTGTGGTGCATGGGATTGAACCTGGGACTTTGGAGCCTCAGACATGAGAGCCTCTTTACATAACCATTATGCTATCTACCCCTGCCCCAAGGTGCCATTTTCCCAGCTGCCCCCAAGAATTGCTAGGATTGCTCATCTCTCTCTGATACATCAGCTCCTGGGCCCTGCCACCTGCATTTGAACACTGTTCAGTGCTCAGGCTTTCAAGTCATAGATGCCAGCTAGGGAGGCTCTGTAAGGGAAGGCTGAGCCAGCAGGGGCCCCAGACCATAGTTCTGCTGGTCTGTTCAGTTGCTCTTAAAGAGCAAGCCCCACCACTCCAGCAGGAGGCAGGGCTAGGAGACTAAAAGTTGTTGTCCCGTTTGCTTTGTGACCCTGTGCTCATCCCTTCTCCCCAGTCTTGTTCTGCCAAATTCTAACCACCCGTCAGCAGGCTCTGGGTAGAGAGGGTTATGGTAGCAGCTGCTGCAGGGCTGGGGACTGGGGAAAGAAAAGAAGGGTTGGGTGGTAGTGCAGTGGGTTAAGCAAACATGGTGCAAAGTGCAAAGACAGACATGAGGATCCTGGTTCTAGCCCCCGGCTCCCCACCTGCAGGGAGTCGCTTCACAAAGGGTGAAGCAGGTCTGCAGGTGTCTGTCTTTCTCTCTGTCTTCCCCTCCTCTCTCCATTTCTCTCTGTCCTATCCAACAACAGTTACATCAAAACAATAACAATAACCACAACAAGGGCAAAAGGAGGAAAAATAGCCTCCAGGAACAGTAGATTCATGGTGCAGGCACTGAGCCCCAGCAATAACCCTGGAGGTAAAAAAAAAAAAAAGAAGAAGAAGAAAGAAAGAAGAGAAGAGAAGAGAAGAGAGGAGGAAGGGGTTGTGGTGATGCTAGGGCCAGAATCCTTGTCTGCTAGAGTGAGCCAGGCCCCAGGATGTTACCCTAGACATGGACTGTGCTGTGCTGTGCAGGAGCCAGATGCATATGCTTGGTGACGGTGCACAATGGATTAGGAGGACGGAGGGTGCAGCTATGGCGCTGCTGGGCTGGCGTGGTGGATGGGGGGCTGCTGCTGACCAGCTGAGCTGTCACCTCCCAGGGTCTCTTCCACATCTAGCATCTCCCTTCATGGGGGGAGAAGGGAGCAGCCCTCTTCCCATGGCCCCTGAATACAAGAATTTTTCAAAACTACACTGGCCACATTAGTCCCATGCCCCCTGTCAAGGCCAGAGGCTGGGGTCCTCGTTCCAAACTTGGGGCACCCTACACACACGCACATACACACACACACCCCTGGGGTACCCTACACACACACACCCCTGGGGTACCCTACACACACACATACCTGGGGTACCCTACACACATACATATACCTGGGGTACCCTACACACACACACACACACCTGGGGTACCCTACACACACATACACACACACACCTGGGGTACCCTACACACAAACACACACACCTGGGGTATCCTACATACACACACAAACACACACACACACTTGGGGGTACCTACACACACACACAAACACACACACACACATACACCTGGAGGTACCCTACACACACACACACACACACACAAACACATGGGGTACTTACATATACACACACACACCTGGGATAACTACACACACACACCTGGGATATCTACACACACACACACACACACACCTGGGAGTACCCTACACATACACACACACACTCACCTAAAACAACAGCAGCAGTCACGGTGACACAGACACACAGCACCTCCTTTCCACACAGCTGCCCTCCCTCTGTCCCGGGCAGGCAGTGGACTTCCCTCTTGAGCCTGTGCTCCCTGGCAGCTCCTCACCACCTCCACCCCACCCAACACCCCCCCTCGTCCCGCCAGCTGTTTTCTCTCACAGACACTGGAAGTGCAGCAGCTGTGGGGACTGAGTCTGGCCCAGCCAGCACCCTGGTGCTCCCAGGGTAGGGGATCTGCACTGCACCCCAGGGCCCTGCAGGAGTCAAGATCACCCAGTACCTGGCCCTCCCGCTCCCTCCAGCCCAGCTAAGTGGCTAAAACTAGGTGAGGGAGGGCAGCTCCTACTAGGGCTTCTCTCTGAAAGACCTGGCGCCGCTAGAGGAGGCTTGAGACTGGCCTGTAGGAGGTGGCACCTGGCACCCTAGGGCCTTCTGCCCACTTTGGTGGAGCAAAGAGCACTGAATGAGGAATCAGGTGGGGTTGGGTGGGGTTCCAGTGGCATTTATCACTCCGGACAGAGCCTGTGCAAGGGCTTGCAGGATCCTCCTCTGCCGGGAGCCACTGTGTGACTGACCCGTTCACTCTGCCCAGACACTCCTGCTGTGACAAATATTTACAGTCCCTCCCTGCTTAGCTGGGGGCCAGCTGGGTAGAGGCTGCCCCTCTGGCTCTGGCTCAGAGCTGGAAATTAAACGGATAAGGAGTGCATGTTAACCTTTAAGCCAGACTGGGAAGCTTGGCAGGGGGTCTGTGCACCACCCCTGGGGCTGAGCTAGAGTCTCTCCCAGCTCCATGGAGGGACCTGCTTCCCAGGGGTCCCTCACTGGGAGTCTGCAGCCTTTGTTGGAGGCCTGAAGCCCCCACCCCCACCCCAGTGGTGGCTGATTCTGGGGCCCTTGCCTTCCTTCAGTAGGGGTGCATTTAGGGATTAGATCCCAGCCCAGCATCCCACGGCAAGGAGGGTATGTCCCAACTGAGCAGGGATGCAGCTGGGAGTGGGCACAGATGAGGTGAACTATGGGGTTTGGGGTTTGGGCACAGATGGGGGGCTGGGCTCTGTGGCAGCCCAGGCTGAGCCCTAAGCGAGAAAAGGTGGAGGCTGGCTGAGTGTCTTTGCCCCTTGACCAGCTACTGAGTCCCAGCCCCTGTCGTTGCCTGCCCAGGCATTCCTGTGGGAGGGTTCCTGGGGCCTTTTCCTAATCCCCCTTCTCCCTGGCATCTGCTTGCTGGAGAAAGCAGTCTCCCCTCCCTTACTGCCCGCTCCCCACCCCCCGTGGAGCAAAAAT